>NW_019416406.1:117861-193646 GCF_000390285.2 Anoplophora glabripennis | reverse complement strand
GTGTGTAAAATGTTGTCATCTTACTTGAGGACACAAATTATAGAATTGTTAATAAATATTAATCTGAAAATTAAATACAAATGATCCTAAGTGTCCGTTCTAGTGAGTGAAGTAGTTTGGTTATTGTGCCTGACTTAGTTCCGTCGTAAATGCAATATATTGTCAGACTAACAGTATGGTTAAAATTGAGGTATTTTGGCATTTATTTAAATTATTCTTCTGTTCTCATGAGCATTGAAATTTATTTCACTCACTAGCGGGAAACATTGCGAATACACTGATATATAATAATATTCAATTATATTAGTTTCTTCGACGATTTGTGTCCTCATCTGAAGCTCTGTTACATGGTAAAAATATACATACTAAATCGCCCCCTTGTCAGTTTGGTCTGTTTACATAGCCGTGCAAAACTTCTGAAGTAAAATGTAAAACATCTTAATCATTTTGAAACGATTTAAAACAAAACTTGAAACTTGCAATGTAAGGGCAGAGTTTAGAAAATGGAGCAGCGGTGTAATTTTTGTAATTATAAAATTAAAATAAGATTTTTTTAATAACCCTGTATAATTTATCGAAATAGCGGTATTTTACTTGCAAATAAATCTTCATTAAATTTCTATCAAGACATAGTTTAGAAAATAAATTAATCATTGGCGCAGATATGGGGCAGCAGTGTAATTTTTGTAATTATAAAATAAAAATAAGTTATTTTAATAACCCCGTGCAATTTTTCGAAATAGCGGTATTTTACTTGCAAATAAAATCTCCTTTAAATTTCTATTATTAGGTACAATTTTCGAGATAATTGCAATTTTCGCTATATCTGCACTAAATAACGAGATAGTAAAACACAAATTAATACGCTTTGAATATTGAACGACAACTTGTTTCTAATAAGTGTCAAGTAAGCTATTTGATCTGTATAAAGTTTATGTTCCAGATCCATGTTAAAAAACATAAAATACCCTATTTTCATGAAACAATTTATATCTTTAGAACAGAAACTTTATAAAGACTTACCAGGTAAGTCTTGACAGGTCCTGTCATTTATTTTAAATATCTCGTCATTCAATATTCAGTGTACCTACATATTAATTTGTGAATAATACGTTGTTTTTTTACTGCACCAGACATCGAAAATTGCATTTATTTCGAAATGCATACCTAATTTTCAAGAGGTTTAGTTTGTATAGGTATGTATGTATTGTAGACCGTTATTTTGAAAATTTTCCGAAATAGTATCCCTATTTATAAGTTTTTATTTACCTACCTATAAAAATGACACCGTTGCTCTCATATGTCATGGATTATTTTGTTTTGTCGATAATACCACTAAATTATATCTCGATTCTACCTGCATTTGTAAGTTTCATGTGTTTAATTTAAACCCTAAGATTAAGATTACTTAATAATCAAATAATGAAAATGTTCTAGTTCCTGAAAAATCGTGGAAATTGTGAATTTAATGGTATACTGCCTAATTAATAACATTTTTTTATCTAAAAGTATCGGTAAAATGTGTGGATTTTGTTATTTCTCAATTTTGTTTATTATTAGGTGATTCTGAAACTGCAGTTATGGCACTAGACTAAGAAAATATAGTTTTAATAAAATAGTGTTTTTAAGTGACACAGCGATACTATATTTAAAATGTTTATTTAAACCAGAAATATATTTTTTGTTACGTTGTGTAGGTATTTTTTGGACACATCTGTTAAGTACGAATAGATTATTAGTTCAGCAACAATTGCATTTCAACTCCCATCACTCAAATTAATTAATCAAACTTCAGAATTACTTCAGACAATCAAAAAACGATAATGATTTTCTACAAAGATGCAACATCTACAAAAATTCTTTTACCTTCAACATTAATAATCTGAAATAATTAAAGAATTTAGAAAAATTAAGTTAAAAAAACAATATTTTAACTTGCCTTAATACCTTGATTTCATTCAGTGGCATTTTCTAATCTGGCGTGAATAAACTTACACAACATAAGTATTCAGATATCTAGGAAAACGTACTTGAGTCCCTATATTTAATAAACCGTATGATAGACCAATATATCAATGGAGCCGTCGGTAGCATCAAGAACCGGGTTGATCCAGAGATGCATATAGGGATCCAGCGGATTCCGCATAATCCTCATCTAAGTGAACAGAGCACGAGCCCTGCCTTAGTCGTGTGAGCGAGGTGTTTGCATCATGCACTTTACTGTTTATTGACAAATGTATCCTGCAAGCTTAGAAAATAATAGGTATGTCGACGCCTGCTTCCTAATATACATAGTGTGTAGATTCTGAATACAAGAATGTCTACCCTTCGTGCTGATGATATGTAGATTACGTCAACAAACTAAGGCACCAAATTACAGAAATTATGGAACACAGTGAAGGAAAAGTTGTATGCCACTTTATTTGAAAACGTAGTGCAGCTTGTTAATAATTCAATAGATTAGTTAGTTATTCATATCAAGTAGCTTGATGTGTTTAGAAACAACTTGCCTTCATTTTGTATGTATACTTTAAAGAAAAATATATGCGAAATGGATGCCACATGTGGTGCATTATCCTGCATCAAATAGGGTTTGGAATGGAAAATACTCCAGCAATCTCCTTGCGATATGTATCGCGCAATGTTGATGCTGGTGATATTCGTTAAAAACATACGAATGACTTCTAAATGGCATAACTCGGTAAAGAAAAAACGTTTATGGACATGGAGATGCGGTATCGATTCGCATCCATTTCGCATAGATTTTTTTATTAAAGTACAGATAATTACCTACTAAATGAAAAAAAATGTCTTGATACGATGAAAATTGACGGAGCTATGCGCATTAGTAGTAGTAGTGAAAAGGGGCGGCCTCAGCCTGGCAATTAGACCACAAGTGGGCCCTTTTTGCTTACCCCGCCGTCCCCTCACCTGTCCACTCTCTGCCTTTGACCCTCCTCAAACCTACCCGGTGCCCTAATGACCGCCAGGATTTTGGTCCATAGAAGATCTCTCACCTCAACCCCTTGTAGCTCTTCAGCACAAAGACTTTGTGATTTATCCTCCCAAAGGCTGCACAGTGTCCCATAAGGTGGACAGGGCTGTCCTGCCCTACTCCACATTTCGGGCATAGAGGGTCATCCTTCCTATTAAACTAAGTCTGCAATGGCCGGTCAGAACCCCCACCATTTGGTTTAGGACTCTTCGACTCAGCAGTCATCTTGTCTTAGGTTTGTTAGGTCCATGTATAAAACTATGGGCCTGCCTACATCCTCTATTTCTCCTCCAGTTCTGACCTAAAGTTTTATAGGCCCATTTATTAAGGGCCCTGTTAATGCTACCTCGTGTGATTCCCAGGATTGGTTCAGGCCCCTATCCAGGTCCCATAGATCCGAGACGAGCCAGTTGATCAGCATTCTTGTTACCAAGGATACCCATATGGCCTAGAACCCAAACCAACTCTACCTCTCTTCGTCTGGCCAATGGCTGCAGAGCATCTTCATATTCCTGGACGAGGGCAGATCTTGTCCTCGGGGAGCTAACCGCTTTGAGCGCGGCCTAACTGTCGGAGCAGATAAAAATTACCCCCTTCTTGCTTTGCTACCATCAAAATAGCAATAACTTCGGCCTAGAAGACTGTGGCGTACATACCCAGTGAAAAGCTTTCCTGGATACCACTGCCGTCCAGATAAATTCCTGCTCCTGAAAACTCATCTCCTACCCGAGATCCATCAGTATAGCATACTAGGGACGCCGAAGGGAACATATCACATTCCTGCTTCTCCTGTTCTCTCGAGAGGAAAGTGGTGATATACTTCCTTCCTAACCTATCTATGCTCATTAGAAAAAGTTCAACCTTTATCGACTTATGTCAAACATTTTCAGATACATTTGAATAAACATATATTTTTTTAATTTCAGTACCTACTGAAGTCATGATTTAGATTATATCCTTAATTAAATGTTGTGCACAAACCTTTTTCGTAATTTACGAAAATTTACGGCTATATATTATCCTTACCAGTGCGATAAAGATAATATTTCACTGGAGCTAATTTCCAGTTACATATTCATTAAAAATCGTTGAATTGTAAATAATCTGAATTGCATTAATTTTTTGTGGATATTAAAAATCAGTGAAGTTGGTTTGAAATTGATTTTAAATAGGAGGATTATTGCCTGTAATGGGATTCGAAAGCTGAGCTTTACGAGCCGTGGCTTTTTAATCTGTTTCGTATTTAGTTAATCAGATCGGAATTCCATTGTTAAACTGCGTGGTTCTATAATTCCAATGAAATCATTATTCGTTGCATTATAATAATCGATTGAACCTACCACCTACCCTTTTAGTTGTTTGAATAGTTGGAAATATTGTAAATATTTTGAAGAAACATTTTCAGTTACATTATGAAAAGGATACGTCAACTAGGTACCTAATTTACAGGAAAAAATATGTAAAAAAAATTACACAATTGTGTCACTGTTGACTATATTTTACAAAAAGAATATGACTACAATCTCTGTCATATCTATCTGTTACTAAACAATTCTACTGATTATTTTTTGACGTTTCTTAAAACCAATGAAATGCTTCTTTATTTGTGACAAGGGTAAGTTTCAACCAATTATGTCATTATTATAGTGGGAATAAATCTCTTGTGATTATTCTCGGGAATAATCACTGCGGCTTTTATTTGCGTAGCAAGTGTCAGATAGTTGTCAAAATAATTACCTAATTGTGTCAACGCGATATATAAAATGGGTGAAAATCATCGGTTTGGTACCTTCTCTGATGCAGAAATAACAAAAAAGATTGTAGAAACTACTTCGAAAAATACTCTAATAAGTAATCAGTCTATATGGAGACAATTTAAGACCNAAAGTCACTGGTAGTATAGATTATAATATCATTTAAATAAATTATAAATAAAATCGGTCCTAGGACACTGCCTTGAGGAACTCCAAAATTATTAACAATGGGTGTTGAGAATATGTTATTAATTTTAGTTATTTGTTGACGATTTGTCAGATAATTTTCAAACCAATTAAGAACGATGCCATGTAGGCCATAAGATTTAAAATTTTTTAGTAGGATATTTCTGTTAATAGTTTCAAATGCCCTTTTAAAATCTGGAAATATAGCAACAATGTAGTTATTCTTATCAATATTTTCAATCCAATTTGATATTATAATTTGTAAAGCTGTCTCACAAGAGTGACGTTTTCTAAATCCAGGCTGACATGGGATAAATAAATTATTAGAATTAAAATTAAAATTAAATGACCAATTCTTGACTACGGTGCTGAATGTGATATTCCTGAACCATCAGCAACACTCTCACGAACTGCTTCGATGTGTTGTGTTAAACGACTGTTTAAGATCACTAATTGGTCCAATCTCCCTGAATTGATGATGCGAACTGTAACTGCCAAACCTTCATTGCTCAACAATGAAGACGCGTTATTCTTTCTTGTAGCGTTCCATTTGTAATAACCCTGAACTGTCAGCTGTCACGCTGTCTTTTTTTTCGTAGGCAATACTTTACCGCACAAATCGCGCAAATTTAAAATCTTGCGTGACTTTTAGGACACCCGATAGTTTTAGCTCATGAATTCGAATGATTGCTAAGTTAGTCTGAAATATCGAAAACTGCTTTCAAAAAAAGTGCTATGATATTCATTAAGACACGACCTGATCCGAGAATTCTGTCTTTTGATTTAGCTTCAGCGGGTCAAAGTACTATGAGATCCATTATTATTGTTATATGTATTACTTATCTTAGTAACTGTTATCTAATTAAGGACTTGCACACTGCAACCATATTCGCCCGATTTTTCAGGAACGGCTCCAATTTGTGTACATACAATCTTATAAGGAAAGAGAGTAAATATTTTATTAATCAGTAATAGATTATCGAGGACAATAATATTTTTTTATTGAGTAGGCAATAATTTTTAGTTAATAAGCTTAAACAATCTTATAATTACTATTCCTTCATTATAAAAACAGAAATACGGTTTTTAAAATTACATGTAGTTTCTTCTTCAAAAGTGACGTTAAAACACGTATAACATGGAATAGTCAACAGTCTAATGTTTATATTTTCACATTAACAATGCGATAATGTAAATTAACTGCTATTTTCAGTAAAAAAAATATATACCTAACCTGAATTATTTTTTTTTTACTTTGGCGAGTCGTATTAACTTAAAAACACTGCTTAATTACTAAAATATATAGAAACTTGCTACTAAATATGTTTGGAGAATAATATGTATAGGCATAAAATATATAAATAAAATATTACTGTATGTATTTAATCCATTGAAATGAAGGCTGAACCTCCATTTTTTCCTCTGTCGATCAAACCTGGGCGCAAATATGTTTTCGACCCTCAGGAATCCGAATCCGCAAAGATTTTTGACCTAGGTGATCAGGCAAGGGGTCAAAAGGTCAAAAACCCGTAAAAAATAAGGTTTTTATCCTTTTATCTCGTAAACTACGGCAAGTAGCAAAAAAATAATTGCACCATCGTGTTCCCAGGGAAATTTTACATCGATTTTATGCTATTGCTTATTAAAATTAAATAAATTTATGTCGTGTTTTGGACAATTACTAAGCAAGAGAGGGGAAGGCATTTGGGGAGTACGCGCACGCTACATGTATCGGTTGACTCCAAGCTCTAGCAGGTGCGCTTGTTTCGAATATAATGCGATTTCAAATATAATTAGCCTGCAGTTATAGTGGAACTGAATTCAATTACCAGATACACTATTTTTTTTGCTACTTACTTTAATTTTTAAATGGAAAACCAAAAATAATACTAATGAAGAACAGAAAAAAAACTTTTTTAGAACGAAATACTTATTGCAAAAATGAAATATAGTGCTCTGAAAAATCGACTTGTAAATCTTATTCTACAAATACTTGTTCATAAAAAAGTCAAAATTTGTATAAACAATTGTTCCCAGAATGACAACTTTTTATTTCTNTTCAATAGTTTTATGATAGTTTTATTGATCTTTTTTATTGTAAAAATTTGTGAATCAAAAAATAATCTAGTCAAATATAACTCGCGAGTTCCATAAATTAGAAAATAATTTGACAGATTTTGTTCAAACTTGTTGCTATTTGGAAATAGCCACTCGAGCCCTGCGGGCTCTCGTGACTATTGCCTGGCAACAAGTTTTCAAAAAATCTGTCAAATTATTTTCAATTTACTCTCACTCTCTTGTTATATTATTACTGAAAATGTCATACCTATGTAATTACTACAATTTTATTAATTATTTTCACTTTCTACTTTTCTGTAGGATGCACATTCCTAATTGTAAAGAAGTAAAAATCGTACGATATTTGTTGAGATAGAATTCCAAGAGGACCTCTGCGTTACTTTCTTGGAATTAAACGCATTCAACACCCGAGGTAGAAAAACATTAGCGAAAAATTTCAAGGCACGCACCTGCCGCCTGCATCTCAACAAATATTGTATGAACTGTGCGAATAAAGTATCAAAGACTCGTAAATTTAACAGGAAAATTTCTATATATTGTACCACATTTCGAAAATTTTTAAAATACTTGTAAATTTTCTAGAAATTGTCTAGGAATACTGAAAAGAATAATAATTACACATATAAATTTTGTTTATACAATGAATTAAAATTACAAAAACAATACATATAAGTTAACAACGAAACAGTATACTTACCTAATCTTGAATCAAAACATAAACAATATTCAGGTCCTATCAACAAACGAATTTGAAAAATACTGTTAAAGATGTATATAACTTCTTATGTCAATACATATCACTAACATTTTACAACTATAAAGTCCAAATAAATAAGATTTTTGGACACGATATAAAGGGTGTTCAAATTTGAGTTCACTCTTTAAATTTGCCGCCATTTGTGTTATCTGTACTAGAATGATTTTGGTTTTTTGACAGCTGTTAAGTAGAAGCATGGCGATTAATAAATATGGAGACGTATACGATTAAACAATGCGTTTTTATTGTTATTTTTTTTAATTTGGTGAAAGACTATGCAGAAGCTGAGAGAAAATATCGTACAAAATATGGAAAAACAAATTGTGCAACAAACAACACCATTCGAAATATTGTGAATAAATTTGACGAAACAAACAAACTAAAATCAAAGAAGTAAAGTGGTAGTCATGGTGGTCGTTCGCAAGAAAGTATTGCAGCTGTCAATAATAGTGTCACAGCAAAACCTAACGCATCAATTCGTGATCGCACACAGCAATTAAGCATTAAATAAACCACTTTATTCAATATTTTGCATAAGAATCTTCACTTAAAGGCTCACAAAATGCTGTTAATACAAGAATTATTGTCAACTGATCATGGATTACGTCGTACATTTGTTAATTGGGCTATTGCAGTGAAAGAAGAAAACGATGATTTTTTTTAACAAAATCATCTTTAGTGATGAAGCTCATTTTGAAATTGGTAGATATGGAAACAAACAAAATTGTTGTATTTGAGGTAAAGAAATCTCATCACAGTAATATTGGAGCAACCAATGCATCCACAAATACAAATAGCTACTGTTTGGTGTCTGGTGGAATGATTGATCCATACTTCGAAAATGAATCTGGAAACGTTACTGTGAATGGTGCTTGGTAATTTCTCGAAGAGGATAAATGGCCACCAAGATCATGCTATCTATCACCATTAGACTTCTTTTTATGTAGTTTTTTGAAAAGCAAAGTTTATGCTAACACCATTCAAGATCTGAAAGAAAACAATTAAGCAAATCACTCAAAGTGATGGAAAATTTTGCTAAAAGATTGAAGGCTTGTAGAGCTGCAAGAAGTGTTACTTTTCTGATATTATTTTGCATTATTAACTGCAATATATCTACTTTAACATTCAACAAAGAACAAAGAGTTATTGTTAATTAAGAGATATTTCGAATAAATTTTGTTTTTATTAAAAAATTAAAAAGTTAACTCAATTTTGGACACCCCATAGATATTTTTAATTTTCTTAGCAAATTCATTTATTATCAATACAATTATTCATAACCAAGATGAATACGATGAATACCAAGCACATCTGCATATATGACAACTAAAACTAACTTATCTGATATAATAAATGCTCAAAAGCTACAGCTGTAACAAAGATCTCTTATTGCACATACAAAGACATATGCATCTAAAAAAAATTTTTATTTTTATAACGAATTTTAAATAGAAACACATGACTGGTAAAATAGGTACGCTTTAGTAGAAATTTTCACAGGTAATAGTAACACTACCTACAACTTTACAAATTTCACTTAAACCTTCAAATGTGCAAATCAAAAAAGGAAAAAGGTTAATGTAGATTGAGATGGAAATTCAAAGAGCATGTAGCCCATGGAAGCCCCATTCTCCTCTCCACTACTTTGCTACTGTGCATTCTACCCTAAGAGCTCAAATGAACTTGGTAGAATTCAATAGAACAATATTACTAAATTTAGCTGCAATAGAAATAATACAGTTTCTGTGAAATTATAAGAAAACACTGTTTGTCTACAATTGTGACAGTTTTTTACACAAAATGGAGGACCATAATAATATATTAATTTCTTACAACCCATTTTTTATGTGTAGTCAACATTTAAATTTAAATGGAAAAATTCATCCACAAAATTTCCTTATTATACTACCTACTTAAATATATAATACGACAAATATTACTTTCCCTAAAAATATACCTTATCCTTATTGTTTTCTGAATATATTTTTGGATGTGCTACCGACTCCAAAAAAAAAAAACGTTTCTGTCTTTGATACTTCAAAAAATCATTCTTTTCATGGCATCGCATTGTAAGTATTATAAGAAAAACATTAAATATTTTTGTTCTTTTTAGAGTACCTATTGGTCCGGTAAGCAAACAGGCTTATTGTCCAGATAGGGATATTCTTTTTCTGGAAACCGATTTACGAGTGAAATGTTTATAATGAGATAATGAGTAGATGAAAAGAAATAAGTGAAGAACAGCCACATACAGAAATTTAAACCTCCAGGAAAATCTTCTGGGCAATAATATTTGCACTCCCTGAATATGGTACGGATAAAATTAATAACACTTCAAACATTTTAATATTGGTGACTTCAATAAATAAAGCACACGTTGATTTTAATTTAACTTTTATTCCTTTCCTTTATTCCTTTATTCCTCTATTTCGAACGTAGACAATTCATTTTTTCATATTTTCTAAATACATATTTGTTTCTCTTTTGTTCACCGTTACACTGAAAAAACAATTACTTTCTATTAAAGGAATCGGTTGTTTTGAATGCAGTTAGTTTACATTTATACTAGTTACATTGAAATAAACCAGTTACATTCAATACAAGTCATTTGATTCGTTTGAATTAAAAAATGAAACAGTTTACAACAGATTTGTCTATAATTAACAAATTAGATTTAATATAACCATTTATGATTTTAGAATATTTGTTAGGCGAATTAAAAGAATAAATTTTTAATACAAATTTATATTTGTTTTTATTTAATAAATATTATTTTATATTGGCCTATCTAACGTTACAATTAAACATTTAAAGGAAAATTATTCCAAATATATAATTTCTTAAATGTGAACCAGCTGGTTATAAAAGTTAAATTTTTATATATTTTAAAACTATTATCAGTTCAATAGTAAAATATATTATTTAAAAATT
Source organism: Anoplophora glabripennis (assembly GCF_000390285.2). Taxonomy (NCBI): domain Eukaryota; kingdom Metazoa; phylum Arthropoda; class Insecta; order Coleoptera; family Cerambycidae; genus Anoplophora; species Anoplophora glabripennis. Next base: position 182,944 of record NW_019416406.1, on the reverse strand, counting down.
ATTCCAATCACGTGACCAAGTTGTGTTCTCCCCTGACAGTCGTATCTTTGCCATCATGGCGACTATGTGTGCAAGGTGCCTGTAGTGTATTGTGTAGTTCAGTAGGCTAGTATGGACCTCGGTATGGACTACGAGTATATCAAAAGGTAGTGTTTCTTGTTGTTCTTAGATCATATTCATAATATAACATGTGCATATAGTTGCAGAGTGCTGTGTGCTGTGTTCCGTTTACTCATCATTAAAATGGATGCAGAAACTGTGGAAGTTAGGGTCAAACAAGTAATAATCGTCAAAAAGTCAGCTTTAAATAAGGACATAGTGTTGCTGTTGTAGTTTCATAAATTTATAATAAAACCCAATTTAACAATCCGCCAATTATTTTTAATCATTAAATTATGACAACTATGACAAGTAGTTTTGATTAATTTTTAGCAAAAATGAAATATTCGAATAAAAGTATCGTATATACTCGTATGTGCTTCTCTATTAGTAGATCTCAACACTATGTACCATTTCCAAAATTATAAACTTAGATAAGTTATCTAATTATCAGTTTAAATTTGAGAAAGTACATAATTTTGAGACTAATCATGAAAGAAATACGTCCAATTTTAGCGAAAAAAACAATTCACTTTTTATATAAACCATTATATTAATATTAAAAAACCCATTTTCACTGAAAAACTGTTACACATTAAGCTAAGGTATATTTCTAATAATCTTATGTCATCTACATCTTAAAATATGTAGATTAATAATAAAGAGGCGAAATGTGATATTACACTAGAAATAAATTAACATTCAAATAAGATTTATTACAAAACTATGAACTTATTATTAGTTACTTTTCACAATATATATGCTAGGCAATATCCAAAACTAGGATTAGTTCATGGCAAACGATATTTATTTAGTCCAAATAAATCCTTTTTTCAGTGTAAGGATACATATGCATGAAATATATGAAACACGAAATACATAATTAATTACTAACAGCAACTTCACAGTTACAGACATAGACAGTAATAACAAAAGAGCCAATTAGCCAAACACGAATTTTCAATTTTGTTCATTAATCGGCCTAAATCACAGGGGTAGTAAACTAATTAATAGAACCAAGTAAAAACTTGGAAAATTTTAATGTAAGTCACGTATATAGATAGAAATTACCTTGCGGTCACGAGGGTTGTCCTCTCAGGTAGCAGCAGCGGAGCTCCTAAACAAATCCTGGTAATCCTGGCCGGCAATTTACTTCAGCCAAGGCTTTGTCCGGTGAGGCTTAAGCACTGAGTTTTATTATCTTAGTGGGCTGTATGCTGGACACTGCACAAACTTGCCATCGCCATCTACAACTACCGCTGTGGGCTACTAAAGCTGTCCACTAACTTTATTATGGAATTTACTCTTTGAAATATCCAGGGACCTCAGCTGAAATTCATTCCCCGCACCGTTATGAATTATATTGGAGCTAAAAGAGTAAGGGATACATGATACATAGTATCGTTCTGGAAAGAGAAAGAATCAATTAATAAGGACTTTTTTTATTTTGTTACATATTGCTTTGATGTTTCTCCCCAGTAATGATTTTGGATTTGGAGTTCTCAAAAGCATGCATCGATTTAAAATGCAAAAAATGATTAATCAAATTTAACTTTTTTTAAAGTTATAGTAATGGTAGCAATGTAATCCGATAGATTTGGTAATGAAAATCGGATAAGCAGACTCTTGTAGTTAATTTCCAAAATTCTAGAACTGTATTGGGAAATACCTCTTTCATTTTGGAATCTTTTGAAACATTTACCCTATATGTCTTCTAAAGTGCATGCATCATTGAGAAAAATGATGCATTTGTTATTTTTGTTACATTTTTTAAATTATTTAATTAATAATTAAATTCTGGTATCAATTTTTTAATCAACTTTTCAATATTAATTTAATAAGAAAACCAGTTAAAGCCAGTTTCTTCAGGGTTCAGTATCACACGTTCCACAAACTTTGTAATTTCTAATGGCAATATTTTCATTCATTTGTCCCCAAAGTTTGAACCAGGGTTTTTTAAACATATTTAACTAGACTACTTCACTGTGCCATTATAATATTTATTTCCAGGTCCTCACAAAACACCCTGTATAATTTGGAGAAGGATCTATCAATATGTATTTCATGCTTATTCGTCCTGCTTCTGTAACTGGTGTGGAGTGTATTGGCTGGGACGATTTTGTGGAATTTGTTGCCACTTTTTAGAGATTTGAAGTGTTTCCAACCAAAGTATTTTATTTAATTAAAGGTGATTTATTTTTGAATAAGAGAGGTCTGTATCGTCAACTCAAGCCACTAGATACAATTCTTCCAAATAGGGACTTTCCTCTACTGATGCTACTATCAACGTCGTACTACCGTCTTATAATAAAATCCTCTAGGAAGAAGGTATATACTTTTTTACTTACTTTAACCATGTCAAGCATGTTTTTTAGTGCTAATTAACGCCTTTTTTTCTTTAGGTTTTTTATGAGGTTTACTTTCTTTCACAAGGAAATACCACCTCCTTCTATACAGGGTGTCTCATAATTAGCTGCCAACCCTGAACAGGCCGATTCTATGATCAAAACTAAGTAAAAAAGTTCATATGAACATGGGTCCGGAAATGCTTCCTAAGGGCACAGGGACCCATTGAAGAGGGAGGAATGGAAATCATTTTTTTGCAATATCTCTCAATCGCGTTGTGATAAATGAATGAAATTTGGTATACACAGCTAAATTTTGATGAGCAATTTGATGGACTAATCCATTTATTTCCACAAGGTCCATTGGGGTGGGTACGGGGGGGCCCTTGGTACTTTGCGTGTGTAACTTTTTCATCTTTGACTTTTTAACAAATTGGACAGCAAATTCCGTTTTCCCGAACTGTTTTACGTTAAAAAGGTACTCTTGTTTCAAATCGTTATCTTTAACGGTTTCTGAGAAAATCGCTCTTGAATTAATCCCACTTTGGTCAATTTCATAGTAATTTAAACAAAATTATCAAGGTATTCTTATGTCAAAGTATTGTCAACCCGATTGCCAATTTAATAGTTCTAAGCGAAAAAAATGGAAGAGTTTACGGGACAAGAGTTAGTTGATATGATATTTATTTATGGCTTTTGCGATGGTAATGCTGCAGCGGCAGAACGCGAGTACGGGAGAAGGTTTCCAAACCGAAGGCTGCCATCAAGGAGGACATTCCCTACGGTATTCCGCAACTTAGCTGCAACCGCCACTTTTCGAAAGGCACCGGGTCAAGGACGTCCCAGGATTAATAGGGAAGCGGAGGTCCTTGACGCTATTGAACAAGATCCTACGACTAGCATACGGAACATTTCAAGGCAAATAAATGTTCCTCGGCCAACGGTACTACATATCTTAAAGATTTCCTTAACAGAATTGATTAGATGTGCTACTAACATTTCAGGTTGGAAGAATATTAAAGCGACAAGGTCTACATGCCTATCACTATCGACGTGTACATGGCTTGATACCAGAAGATTTTGCGCCACGTATGCAATTTTGTCGCTGGATTTTGTCGCTGGACAACGAGCAAGCTTCCAAAATTTTGTGGTGTGACGAAGCTACTTTTACCCGAAATGGAAAATTAAATTTTCATAATTCTCATTATTGGGAAGAAGAGAACCCACATGTTGTTCGGAGAACAAACTTCCAGCAACGGTTTTCCATAAATTTATGGGCGGGAATAATTCACGACACTCTGATTGGACCTATTGAAATTCCACAACGTCTCAATTCAAATCTTTATTTAAACTTACTTCAAGAAAATCTTCCCCAAATTCTCGATGATCTGCCTCTAAATTTACGACGTAACATGTTTTTTCAACACGATGGAGCCCCGGCACATAGTGGTCGCAATGTTCTAAATTTCCTAAACGAAAATTTCGCTGGACGGTGGATAGGGAGGCACGGACCGGTAGCTTGGCCGCCGCGTTCTCCCGACCTAACCCCGCTGGACTTCTTTTTCTGGGGATATCTAAATCAAAAAGTTTACGCCACCGAAGTCGATACCCGTGAGGAATTGCTGCAGCGTATCAATGATGCAGCCAATGAAATTCGTCAAAACCGTTTTAGCATCTTAATAGCTTCGAGAAGTGTTACACGTAGGGCAAGACTTTGTATCAGAGAAGGTGGAGGGTTTTTTGAACAGTTTTTAAAATAGCTTGTTGTCTGTTATCAAAATTAAGTTTCCATCTTATGATCCCTTCGAAAAGTGACGGTTGCAGCTAAATTGCGGAATACAGTGAGGAATGTCCTCCTTGATGTCAGCCTTCTGTTTGGAAACCTTCTGCCGTACTCGCGTTCTGCCGCGCAGCATTACCATCGCAAAAGCCATAAACAAATCATCATATCATAATTGTTCTACATCAATAATGTGTATTACTGATTACGTATTAAATTATTATTATTATTTTTTGTTTAAATTACTATGAAATTGACCAAAGTGGGATTAATTCAAGAGCGATTTTCTCAGAAACCGTTAAAGATAACGATTTGAAACAAGAGTACCTTTTTAACGTAAAACAGTTCGGGAAAACGGAATTTGCTGTCCAATTTGTTAAAAAGTCAAAGATGAAAAAGTTACACACGCAAAGTACCAAGGGCCCCCCCGTACCCACCCCAATGGACCTTGTGGAAATAAATGGATTAGTCCATCAAATTGCTCATCAAAATTTAGCTGTGTATACCAAATTTCATTCATTTATCACAACGCGATTGAGAGATATTGCAAAAAAATGATTTCCATTCCTCCCTCTTCAATGGGTCCCTGTGCCCTTAGGAAGCATTTCCGGACCCATGTTCATATGAACTTTTCTACTTAGTTTTGATCATAGAATCGGCCTGTTCAGGGTTGGCAGCTAATTATGAGACACCCTGTATAAAGCGGCGAATACATTGAATGCGAGTTCGTACGAAAATCTGTTGGTACAAAATGTGATATTAAAACAAATATGTGTATTTGCATATAAACTTATTACACTAGTATTAGGTAAACAATTTGGATCGATTTTTCTTTCCATAAACTTTACCAACTACCTACTATGTAAACACTATATTCCTACGAGTCATTTATTAAGAATTCGTATAATTTTGTAAGAACAGATTTTTCTTACAGATTTATGTTAATCTCCCTTGGCTGCCACTTGGGTCTTATCAGTGCTTAGCAGTTTACGATCAACCATTTTCCGACAGCCACGTGGCAGAATATTTCCACTCTCACTACCCAAGCTGTATTGCATACACCTTTGCCTCAGCCAGACAACTCTAGGTTCGATTCATTTAGGATGAATCCAATAGGTTTGCCTGATAAATATTTATTATGCTTGTATGCCATGTTTCTTTTTAATTAATAACGCAGACCGACAAAGTGTGACTGACCTATACCAGAAACCAATTTTAGAATTTCAACGTGGAATAATTTCGTAGACTATAACCACATAGCCTTAGAAATCAAATTTCGAGGCAGAAATGTTTCTATATAATCCCATAGCTCTGGGAATCGAAATTATAATTGCAACAATAAAAACCAAAAAAGAATGTAAAAAATTAAGGAAAACTTCTGAGTTTAAAACAGAGTCTGAAATGGAGATACAGAGTCTGAAACATCTAAATGTTTTTTTTTTTTTCGTGAAAATTTGATCCCTACAGCTATGCAGTTATAGAGTCTGTAAAAACATTTATATTTATACTTTCTTCTAGAAATGTGTAGAATTCCAAATTTATTTTTATTCTATCCGCAAAACTGGATCCACTAGTATGAATTCTGTAAATCTAATTCATAAATCAATGACCCCTTCAGAAGAATCAGTGGGAATTTACATGTTCGTAATTTGATTCTTCTCTTTTTTTGCTGCTCAGTTTCCGTATATCGCCGAATACACCAAACTAATCAATTTCGATTTCTCGAAGCGGAAAAAAATATTCGGACTATTGAAAACGTATTTTGAAGAAGCAAGGCAGTACTCTCAGATGCCATAACAAATTTTGGGGAGAAAATAAACCTCAAATATTGCGAAAATCCGTGTTTTTGCTCTTTTAGGTTAGGATATCTCTAAAACCTGCTGTGATGGAGCAAATCTGAGATGGGCTTCGGATTGAGCGCGTCAAAAAACTTCAGGAAGTTATTCAACTTGGTTTAATATTTTTTCTGTCTATGTGACCATTGATTTTGATCCACCAGATGAGCAATCAGTACTACAAATCTTCATTCATTCAACTTTTGTATACTACAACTAATTGTAAGACCTTTTTACAAGGTAGGTGCAATTATTGTCTCATTTCGATTAAATTGTGAATGAATATTTTCAACAATTATTTTTATTCATTTTGACATTCTATTGTACCTGTCTACCACATAGCTACATGTATTTACATAAAAATAGGTCTAGTGTTTTGTCACTGAATACTATTCTACAACGCAAGTTAAGAATTTCGCTGATAATTCCTTATAAAAATTTTTGTTCGATTTAATTTTTTTATTCGAATTGCACGACATTCTTATCAACTTGTGCATACTGTATTTTGCAGTTACGATGGTGTATTTCTTCAGCTCTTTTCTTGGAATTCCATCTAAACAATTATTATTGTACGAACTGTAAGTTCATTAACACCGCCTATAACTTTTTAATTTTGAAGAATTTTTTTGTTAAAATTTGTAGCACCATATAAAGATAAAATAGTGTGTCTGTCATTAGAAAAAAAATCTACTACACCACGGCATGATACATTGTTTCGCGAAAATTTTATAACATACATAGGTTTGTGTTTGCATAATTAGTGGCGGTCATTATTTAAGGAAAAACTCGGTAAAACAAATGTAAAACAGTTAAAGCGATTAAGGCCTAAAATCACGTTCTTGTAAAGTTTCATTTCGAGGCTCTTTGTTATTTTAGTTAATTACAATTTTAGTTGTTCTAAAAACATAATAAATTTAATGAATGGAGGTGGATAAATAAAACCTTAGAAATTATGGAAATAAATCTAATTATTGTGATTTTTACAGAAAACATTTCTCTGGATTGTTCTCGTATAAACTTTTTAATTTATAAAATATAAGTGCAAGTAATTAGGTATTAAGTACATCATATTCTTATTTTTAATTATTCTTATACCTAAATGTTGTACTTATCTAATTTTAATTTCGAAATAGATAAAATCAGTTTTTATTTACGTATTTTATAAACTGTAAAGCTCTTACCTAACTGACTAAGTTTACCAAAGGATGTAAGTATTTTAAATTTCGGTTGGTGGTTGATTTATAACCCATCAATTGATTCACGTAAATAGAAACCGAATTAGACAAAAAAATTACACAACATATATTTTTACGTATACAAAATACTTAATTTCTTAGAAATATAGCAAAATAGGCCAATAATTGATTTGATCAATCTATGCTAGTATTTGTAAGATTTATTTTATATCATTTTTACTGTGCTTGATTTGTTTCTTCAAAATTGTAATAAAAATAGTGCTTATGAAATAGCAAAACAGTAATTTTTTATGTGAATCAAACAATAATATTGGTGATGCTAAGATTTAGGAATTTTTAGTTGACAGTACCAGCCGTGGAATGTTAATAACTTTTGTTTTTTAAGATTTTTGGATGAAATTTTGCATGGACTTGCCCAATTCTAGCGTACTATTAGTGTACGAGTAATTATAAGAAAAACCTAAGTATAAACAAAAGAAATAGTACTCGTTGTTCCCTCCACTTCTTTGCCCATACCATTTATTCAAATGTAGGTCTTCTGTTTTGAAAGAAACATTTCTTTCTAGTACTCTGTTCAACATTTTTATTTAGGGCTTAGTTTAGAATATTGTAACTTCCTTGTATATGTGATATAGAATCATGTGCTGTTTTTATTTCTCAGTTTCTCTTAAGCGACCATTAAACTTTACAAAACCATTGTGGGATGGTATCAATTTGGGGGGGTACTTCTGCGTACCGTTTAACAGCCTGACTATCTTAAGATTTTTGTAGCTTCATTTTTGTTATTGGATTGTCTCTAACATAAATATGTGTTTTCAATTAAAAAATCATGAAATGAATTTTAGAAGGCTAAATCTAAAAATGTTCCAGTGACTTTAATTCTCACAAAACTCAATTGTTCGTTCATGGTAGTGAACATTTTGAACTCTTAATTCTCAATATTGATTTCTTATGTCTATCTTGTTTTCTGAGTGCTCCGATTTTAAATTAATATAATGTTAACAAAAATTAAAGGAACATGATCATTTAGAATAAAAAACATCTCCCTTGAATTATAAGCATGTACTGGAAACAATTAGGAGGTAAAAGACTGGTACAGCGTGATTACCTCCATTTGTACATCGATTTGTTAAAACTTGCGAACAAATTAAATTTCATTTAATCGCAAAAAAGCTGCAAAAAATGTTTGATTGTCTACAAACCTATGTGCATGCTGCAGGTTTGTTACTTACAGAGACGTAATTTCAGTCACGAACGTAGTCATTTTCGCCTTATTATTTTTTTCTTCGAACCTATTTTATATTTGATTCACTATTATAATAGATAAATACTAAAGGCTTAACAATAGTATATTATCGCTGAATGTTACTCGGATGTACCATTTTTAAGTTAACTCGTGTCAATCTCAATTGGTCTACTACCACAGGAAAAACAAGTCATTTAAACTTAACATACGATTGTCAAAATTTTAGAAATATATAGTAGGTAGTCATTGTATGATAATCAGAAGTATTTCTAACCTTTTGTATGATTATTGCAAGTTGTGCAGAAAACTGTTGCAGCACTTTACAAACGAGAAAGGCTTTAGGAAAGGAATTATTTGCTATGTATACAAGGTGATTCACTTTTTACGATTAGGACATCGATAGATTTCGTCAAAATAATGTCATTTTGAAGTATATACTTTTTCTTCCAAAGGCCTCCTTTTAGAGATATAAGCTCTTGAAAAAAATTTTTTTATTTTGGTTTTCATTAATTTTTTCTTAAACCATGAAAATCGTTTATTTTATACTTACAACGAATGCACGAATGTAAAGCTCTATCGATTTTACAAATTATTGTAAAAATAGATCAGTCATAGGCGTCCGTAAAGGGCTCTGATAACTCCTATTTTTAATATAATTTGTACACCACTGGAAATTTTCAAAATGAATATATTTTTTTACATTGTGGTTTATTCTAGAGCAAAAAGGTCTCTTACTATTTTTAAATGAAATGCTTGGTTTTTTAAGAAAAATAGCTTCTTATGTATTCATTAGGTACAGGGTGATTCACTATATTTTGACCCCCCCTTTAACTTTTTTATTTTAAGAGTTATAAAAAAATGTGAAATACAAAAGTTGCACAATTTTTTATGAAATTTTCGAATATGATAGTAGAAAAACAAATGAAGTTCAAACAAAATGACCGCGGATGTTAACTTTGTTAATTTAAACGGAATACTCTGTATATTTTTACACATTTGGATAGAACGTTCCCTGTCGAGCACAGTCATATATGGTTTGTTGGGTCCATCTCTAACAATAAGCGAAATAATATTAAAAAAACTAAAAGGACGTTTTTTATTAAAAAAATAAAATATTTTGTAATTGTTGGACGTTTTTCGGGCATTTCTGCCTTTTTTCCAATTACGTAAAGATTTAGATTTATTTGCAATATATTTTGACATATTGAACATTGATATAGTCCAAAATGGGTATAAGTATTTTAACTAAATCTAATTTCTAATTTAACTAATTAGTCCGTGAGGGGCTTATTTGCTCATGGACAATGTTATATGGTAGGCCGTGACAGATGACAGATAATATTATGACAACATTGTTATTGTTTGACAGTTTGTATTATTATCTATTTAAAATGGGTTACACAGAGGTAGCAAATTTAAATATTATAGAAACTAAGATTTAGTAGTTAAGATATTCTCCATAGTTTATTTTAATTCCTAATAATATTTCAGTTTTCTACTTCTGTGTAACCCATTTTAATTAAATACTAATACAAACTGTCAAACAATAACAATGTTATCATGACATTACTACCTGTCACTGTCACGACCTACCATACGAGTATATAAGATTGTCCATGAGTAATTGGCCTCACACGGTCTAATTAGTGAGATTTACTTAAATAAAATACGCATTTTGAACTATATCAATGTCCGATATGTCAGAATATATTACAACTAAATCTAAATCCTTACGTAATAGGAAAAAAGGCAGAAATGCCTGAAAGAGGTCTAACACTTACAAGACGTCTTATTTTCTTAATAAAAAAAACATCATTTCGTTTTTTAATATTATCTCGCCTATTATTAGAAATGGGCCAAACAAACCCTATATGACTATGCTCGACAAGGAACGTTCTATCGAAATATATAAAAATATATAGGGTGTTCCATTTAAATTAACAAAGTTAACATCCGCGGCCATTTTGTTAGAAATTCATTTGTTTTTCTACTATCATTTTCGAAAACTTCATAAAAAAATCGTGCAACTATTGTATTTCTCATTTTTTATCACTCTTAAAACAAAAAAGTTAAAGGGGGGTCAAAATATAGTGAATCACCCTGTACATGTGAAATGGTTAAGTTTTTCAGACAGATACAGAATAAAATATTTAATATTGAGAGACAAACAGAAATAACAATTAATAATAGAGAACAAAAGGAAAAGTATCATAGTAAAAGTTCGATATGTTGTCCTCGAACCTCATTGCATTTCTCACATCACCTAATTAAGCTTTGAACTGCTCTCCTAATCATATTGGGGTAGTATTTAAGAGTTTTACAATTATTTTCAATTCTTCTTCTTAACATTTCAAGAGTACAGACTGGTGAACTATACACCCTTTCTTTAATAAATCCCTAAACGAAATAATCCATAGGATTTAGATCTGGCGATTGTGGCGGCCAAGCAATAGGACCGGAACCAGGTTCTGCATGATTTATTTTCAAAATACTCCCAATCCAACGATGTGGATAGTGCTCCTCGAGCCTCTGCCAAATTTGAAGACCAGAATGAGCCGGAGCGCCATCCATCTAAATCCACATATTTCTCCTTAAAAATAATGATAAGTCGTCGAGTAAAGTATTTAAATATTATTCTTTGTTTAAAAATCTTAGCCATTTCACATGTAATGCGTCCATAGGAAGCCATTTTTATCAAAAACCAAATATTTCATTTAAAAATAGTAAGAGACTTTCTGCTCTAGAATAAACCGCAATTTAAAAAAATATATTCATTTTGAAAAATTTCCAGTGACGTACAAATTATATTAAAAATATGAGTTATCAGAGACTCTTACGGACGCCTATGACTGATCTATTGTCACAATAATTTTTAAAATCCATAGAGTTTTTCATTCGTACACTTCATAAAAAACTTAGATATAAAATAAATGACTCTTATGGTTTAAGAAAAAATAATGAAAACCAAAAAAAATAGCTTAGATCTCTAAAAAGAAACCTTTGGAAGAAAAGGTGTATACTTCAGAATGACTTTATTTTGACAAGATCTATCGATGGTTAAAGTCCTAATCAGAAAAAGTGATTCACCCTGCATACCCATATACTGCTAACCATGGGGTGTCAAAGGACTTGTAAAATTGAATTTTAACAATTTATGATACAGTATATATGTGGAAATCCAAGTCAATGTTCAATGGTCTAAGTGTCAATTGTCGAGTGAGTTATTTGCAATATTTTGTTGTGGTTATGTCCAAACTCGTGTTTATCGTTTTCTTATTGATGTACTGCTATTTTAGGATTTAGATATTCTTTTGTATAATAATAATAATAATAATAATAATAACACAACTTTATTTCAAAATAACAGTGCAATGTACAAAACAGTAGTGTAGTTTACACCATCAGATGAAATAGTAGTCAAAAATATAACAATAAATAATAATAATAATAATAATAATAATAATAATAATAATAATAATAATAATAATAATAATAATAATAATAATAATAATAATAATAATAATAATAATAATAATAATAATAATAATAATAATAATAATAATAATAATAATAATAATAATAATAATAATAATAATAATAATAATAATAATAATAATAATAATAATAATAATAATAATAATAATAATAATAATAATAATAATAATAATAATAATAATAATAATAATAATAATAATAATAATAATAATAATAATAATAATAATAATAATAATAATAATAATAATAATAATAATAATAATAATAATAATAATAATAATAATAATAATAATAATAATAATAATAATAATAATAATAATAATAATAATAATAATAATAATAATAATAATAATAATAATAATAATAATAATAATAATAATAATAATAATAATAATAATAATAATAATAATAATAATAATAATAATAATAATAATAATAATAATAATAATAATAATAATAATAATAATAATAATAATAATAATAATAATAATAATAATAATAATAATAATAATAATAATAATAATAATAATAATAATAATAATAATAATAATAATAATAATAATAATAATAATAATAATAATAATAATAATAATAATAATAATAATAATAATAATAATAATAATAATAATAATAATAATAATAATAATAATAATAATAATAATAATAATAATAATAATAATAATAATAATAATAATAATAATAATAATAATAATAATAATAATAATAATAATAATAATATCTCTACTCCTCATTCTAACTACGAGAGTTACCCCAGAAGTCGGAGACTTGTGCGGGAGAGGAGGCGGCATATTATTATTACGCAGTCCGCATTTTGCGCCCAGGAACGACTTATAGGCCCTAACCACCATTCAGTGCAGGAATGAGGGAAACCTGGAAAACCTCATTAATTAGGGGGGTGGTCAAATGCCAACCAGTGTCAATCTCTCACATTGACCCAAGCTAACATCTTCCACCCTACCATACCTGCACAGAAGGTGCCAATCCTCCGTACAAGCATCTACGGTGTACCGGCCGCGGGATTCACCGTGCGGCTTTCGACTGTGTATATATGTATAATGCGTATAGTTTTATCACGTTTTATCATGTTTTTACCATATTTAGAAAAGATATCAAAAGTTGTTACATAAATGATGTAATAAATGTTGTCATTTATGATTTTATGAATATTTTTTTATACATTTTCCTGTACATTACACATTATATCTTTTTATGTGTGTGAGAAATTCCGGATTGAACCGCATTTGAGAATCGCGAATTTCTTCAGATACAGTTCAACCCAAGAACTTAGTAGGTACTCCACAAATAAGTGATATACCTACAAAACATAAATATATAAATTTGGAAATTATTTTTTTATACAGTCACTGAAGACGTCGTTGTTATACTTGATGCCTACTGTTTACTAGGGATTGACGTGATTTTTTTCAGTACCTGTAGTGGTTTCAGAGATAACCTAAATTCCCACTGAAATCTAGAAAGCCTACACAATCTGCCAACAAAATGTAAGTTTCTACAAACCAGGAAACCATTTTAGAAAACACAAGCATCAATCTTACATCTCTATTTTTGCAATACGCAATATTTATTTAGCATTACAGTGGGATTCGTCTGTTTGCGGTGGATAAGGCAACAATAGGAAGTACACTTCGGAGCGCTCTTTTTTGTAAAACAGAGGACTGGTATAGGTCTAAGGACACGTGTAGCACAAAAGGCACGTGCCCGCGGCCCATGTTTCAACGCCCTTCTGTTTGTTTTACGCATCACGCCGCTCATTGAATTAACTGGATCATAGTAAACGTGCTTGTCCGGCGGAATATTCATCTAATCTATCATTTATCCCTTGATTGATCCTGTAATTCTTTGAAAGGTATTAAATTTCGCTCCTAATTGAATCTCATAAAAAATTCCGTATGAGTGAAAAAATAATTGTTTGGTCAAATTTTTTGGGGGTTTTAAGGTAAATATCATAGAATTGCCGCAAAAGTTTGAAATATGTATTTAATAGTTAATGTATTCCAATATTCTATGCACACAGGAAAAAACAATTTCTTAATTATTAATTGGTTAATGGAAAAAATGGAAATTACCGGAATGTATAAAAATTACAATAAAAGTAAAAAATTTTCTAAAGTACAATATATCCTAAATTTTAGGAAAATTATAGTGAACTGAACATTAGACTGAAAATTTTCCGTGTTATATTTTAACGTAGAATAATTCAGAATAACATAATTCTCCTAATTATATTTACCATTTTTCTCAAATAAACTGTTAATTGGAGTACTGGGTTTCATTGTAAGACTCACAATTTTATTAACATAAACACATTGAAAAATCCTTTACTATGACTTTGTTAAAAGCAAACTTAAATATGCATCACTTGTTTGGTGTCCCAATTATGACATTTATATCAATACATATACTAAAAAGTATTTAAGGAACATTTTTGAAACCACTACATTTTAAAACTCGTGAAGCTTATCCACTCTTGCGGTATCCTCAGTATAATTCTCTTGACTCATTTTCTATTTTCTCAGCGCTAGACTAAGCTAGACTAGCGCTAAAAAATTGTTCAGGATAATCTTGATTGTTCATCGATGTTGACTAAACTAAACTTCTCAGTTTCACGAGAAAATTCACTACAATCACGAACATTACGTCTGGAGAAAGCGCGAACAAACTTGTTAGAAAATTCTTCTTTACATTTTATGTGCAACGCTACAAACTAATCTATTTACTTTATATCATACTTACTTATTAAGATGTTAAAAATAATTAATTTGCTAATAACTATCCATTTAAACTGACAAATTTCCACGAAATCATAATTTTTGTAAGCTGTTTCTTGCAATAACATCACTTAAAAAGTTTTTAAAAACACAACTCTTGGCTTCTGGCAAAAGAAATTATTGACTATGTTTTTAATTATCTAATTCATTATGTGGCAAAATATCTAAAAAAGAAAGAAATGCTCCTGGAGTTTAGAAACTTACTATCATATATTATTTCACGAACATTATTGAAATAGAATAGAATATAAGTAATGTTAGTTTATTTAATATTTGTCTTTTAGTAGATTTCACTGATTTAAATATATTAACTTCATATACTTTTCACATACAGTCCTCACAAGTTCTTATCCATATTTTTTAAATAAATTCACATTAAAAAAGTTTTTTAATACATGATACACAAATTTATTTTTCTGTAGCTCGGATGTACTACTTTTATAGGAATATATATTATTATTTCTATTTCTTAAATTGTCATTTTTCTTTTTTAAACGACAGTTTGCTTATCACTCTTGGCAAGTTTAAAATTGGCACTGCATTTTTGGATAAATTTCTGGCGCCGTTTTTATTAATAATAATAAACTTCTCTTGAAAATGTAAAGAACATATAACAGACGATTTTGAGGGCGCCCAATCTTTTTTTATGGCTTTGACCCTTTCTAATTTCATTGCCACCTTCTTTAGGAAACCTGAGAATAAAAACAAGAAAATGGGTACCTAATACAATTTTATTCAGTAACTAATTACCTGTAATTTAACATTAATGTAAAAAAAACTAATTGTAAATAGCCGGTTGATAATATGAGCTTGTATATTTACATCAGTTAATAACGTGACACTAAAAAACATGAAGTCAACACTGGAAATAAGTGCATGTGAGATGGAGAATGCTGGGCGAAGCCGTCGAAATGGCATAAAATATTTTGATGTTATTACTTACCTAAAGAATGAAATTTCAGCACTATTGTGATCAGATCTGCTATTACAATCGTCAACGATACACTGCCCCATGATTGCACAAATAAAAACAATATATTTAATAAAATACTGACAATGTTAACACATCGAATGTCTAACAGCGACTGAGAGCGCGAGGCTGGCTGGGCTGAGGTTGGGCTGACGGTTGGCTTCACCGGCTTGCCTCTACAGTACAGTCTATTTTGTCTATGGTCGCCATTATTGGAATTTTTCAATTGGTAGCCAATCAACATTTTTATTTTGAATAGAGCACGTAACACAAATCAGTAATAATAATTGCTATTATTTACTTTGCTACTCTTTTTAACCGATAAATTCATCATCATTTGAATACTTAATGCTTCCTTCTTATTTATTAATTCTATTTCCTCTGGTATTGTCACAATCATTTTCTTCTCTCCTTTATCTTGTTTATCTTAAATAAGTGATAATGAATTCCACATCCTGTTTAACATATTTTCATCTTGGATTAAGTAAATATGAACTACGTGATTCTAAATTTGGTGTCAGTTAAAAAGTTACGATTTGAGACGCGTCTGATTGTGAATTTGGTGTTAAATAGATGTGTGCCATTTCAGCAGTTAAATCATTCACATAATAAAAGTCATTTGATGAAGAGTTTTTGAAGCAGGGGAGGATAATGTTAAGATTACATAAGCAAGTTTGTTAAAACTACTATAATGATTCATGATTGTATTTATAGGAGAATCTTCAATATCATCAGGTAAATGGTTTTAACCACTAAGCACATAAAACCACATTGAAATTTGTATGCGTAGAAATTGTGCAACATTCTTCATGAAATTTATACTGTTTTTTTCGAATCATATTTGATGTAGTCTTGTGATGTGCCTTTCATCATAGTCCAGGAAAGTTAGACCAAAATCACCCAGAATACGGAAATTTTTTTCTGATGAACCGATCGAGTTACGGTTTTCGGCATTGTCTTCGGAAAAATATCAGGAAAAAAGTCTATATATATTACACTTTGGGGCTGGATCGAAACTGCATTGCGGGTGCATAAAGTGCATCTTGGAGTGCATCAGTTTTCCGAATTTTCTAAAAATGATAAAAATTGACTAAAAGTTGTAGAAATTTGTGTGCACGAGTTTTCGGGGTCGGAGATTCCGAATCTGCCCCTGAAAAATATGCCCAACGGCCCCGGGGGCCCTCCAGGGGGGCAAGGGGGGCTTCTGTAAAACACCGAATAGCTGAATAATTGCCTTCTAAATCCCCACTTGGTGGGGGTTTTTGGGGTCGGGGATTTCGATTCTGACATTGAAACGTATGTCCGACGCCCCTGGGGCCTCCTAGGGGAGCCAAGGGGGGCCTTCTGTAAAACATCGAATAGCTGAGTAATTGCCTTCTAAATTTCTACTCGGGGGTTTTCGGGTCGGGGATTCCGAATCTGACACTGGAAAATATCCATTAATCATAGCTTGTCTATCACTGAGAAAAATTGTCGTAAAATTGGAGAAATCCTGGACAATCCGTTCCCAAGAGACACATTTCATTAAATCAAAGAAATATTCCTTAAAACCGAAGAATATTTCATGGATCATGGATTTTCAAAAGAATCTCTTGGGCCCGTGCGACTGCGGATAATGCATAACAATTAGGCGACAAAATCCGATTATCGACAATGCAGATCTTGCGGGTGCAGGAATTACATGCACAATTGCATGTTCAATTTGTTTTGGAACCAACTTTTCCAATCCTGAAATAGTCGAAAATGTAATAGATTATAGTGATGGAGACAGTGATGGCAGTACTGATGATGAAAATTGTGATTGCTAGTGAAAGTGTTAGATAAACATATGATAGTAGTTGTCTCACTAATTGCCTTGCAAATAAAAAGAAAATTGGTTCTTAGAATAAAGGGAAATATTTTCGACTCATTAATTTCTTGTTAGTTTTTCTTACCCTTCTTGTCTAATCTCTGCAAATTTACGTGTGTTACAATGTAAATATAAGCCTACAAGATCATGGTTGGTAAGCGGGTGGAGCACCCCACGGGCGTCGGGCATACTTTTCAGTGTCAGAATCGGAATTCCCGACCCCAAAAACCCCGAGTTGAAATTTAGAAGGCAATTACTCAGCTATTCGATGTTTTACAGAAGCCCCCCTTGCCCCCTGGGGGCCCCAGGGGCGACGGGCATACTTTTCAGTGTCAGAATTGAAATCCCCGCCCCCAAAAACCCCCGAGTGGAAATTTAGAGGGCAATTACACAGTTATTCTGTGTTTTACAGAAGCCTCCCCTTGCCCCCCTGGTGGCCTCAGGGGCGTCGGGCATACTTTTCAGTGTCAGAATCGAAATCTGCGACCCCAAAATCCCCCAAGTGGAAATTTAGAAGGCAATTATTCGATGTTTTACAGAAGGATCCCCCCTTGCTCCCCTGGGGGGCCCCAGGGCCGTCGGGCATATTTTTCAGGGTCACATTCGGAATCTCCGACCCCGAAAACCAATTTTCTACAACTTTTAGTCAATTTTTACCATTTTTAGAAAATTCGGAAAAATTTATGCACTCTAAGATGCACTTTATGCACCCGCGATGCAGTTTCGATCCAGCCCCAAAATGTAATAGATAGACTTTTTTCCTGATATTTTTCCGAAGACAATGCCGAAAACCGCAACTCGATCGGTTCATCAGAAAAAAATTTCTGATTTATTGTCTAACTTGCCTGGTCTATCATGTGAAAGTAAGAAACTGGAACTATGTATGTTTTTCCTTGAGCGACTCATTTGATAGCTCTGTCTTTTCTAAAATCCGTAAACAGATGTAGAGCAGCATATTGAACATAAACCTAATACATAATTTATATACCTAGTTTATTAAATAGAGTGGGTATCATGATGTTGAAAGCACTTCCATGTAGTGCAACATAATAAATTAACATGCTCACATATCGACATAAGCCTAGCATTTCAATTTATGGTAAACGGCATAATTATCCTCTTCCTCCGACTTTTATATAGAAACTGGAAGAGTATCAGTTGGATTACGACAGTATGTAGACATATTTTCGATAAATATTGTAAAAATCAAATTGTTAGTTAAAATAAAAAAATTTTAGACTTCCTTATATTTCATACCGTTTATTTAGGTGCTACATTATTTCTTTTATCTCTTTTTTTATTACAACTAGCCTTAAAAACTAACCATAAATCTAATAAATTTTCAGACTAGGTACTCATCAACTAGAGTCAATTCGAGAGGCGGTTTCTTTATAGAAGCATTTAGTCAATGAGCTCCCGTAAAAATTTACCATAAGAAATATTTAAAAAAATGTATTTTTAAGGATATGTTTGTATTTGTACAGTAAAGAGCGTAAATTTATATGGTACAACGAATGAAACAGAAAGAAAATGAGGTCGGGAACATTGTCTAATGCTGACGAATTGTCACGAAGTAGTTCGTCGATTATTGCCATGTCTCTTCTTTATAGACAGTATCATTTCCATTGTTTATACTGAGATTTTATGCAGTCAAGTTATACAGGTAATATCTTACAAGTTAATAAAAATAAAGGTAAATAGTGGGTGTTTTTTTCAGTTCAAAGACATCAACAAAGTAGAAGACCCAAAATATAAAATTTTATTAGAAACCTTTAATATACAGATTTGGCTTCAGTAATTATTTCACGCAGATTTGAGTGAAATTATTTGAAAATAGATTTTTTTATAATAGTTTAATAAAATTTAACTATTAACTAATGTACTAATTTTTGTGAAAATGCGCTTTTGAAAATATGTTTTACCTTCTCTATAACAATAGTCAAAGTAGTGCCTAATTTTCAACATTAAAAAACATACTTTAAGTAGATCTCACAATCAGTAAAGGAGAAGCGGATAAATGAGTATTTCTAATCCACAAGTCGCCACTGATCAATTCAATGATGCCCTCCAAATTTTCCTAAATTATATACGCTTCACCAACGTTGTATGCTCTGTTTTGCGCAGAACACATTAAACGAGATCGATTTAATCTCTTTCTTTACAGTTGGTATCCAAAGATCTCTGTGAACATCAGAGTAGTACCTTATCCTAGATTCTTTAAATTCACTTGATACTACAATAACTAACACGGCATCAAAGCTGGATGTCATAGAGCCAGGCCGGTTTCAAGGTCTCATTAGAGCTTGTAAAAAATTAATAGTTAGGAATTTCTTCCAATCAATCGTACTGTCTATATTTTAAGTCTAATTCGGTTCTTTTCAACAAGATCTCTCCACCTATGTAAATTTGGTATCAAGAGTCATGCTCAAGTAGTTGGCAATCATCAAAGATGGTACAATTGCCGCGTTAATTACTAGAGGAGAAGGTTTTATTATGCTTTTGTCAGTAAAATTTACTGAAATAGATTTGACTTCGTTGAGTTTAATTTTCTATTATCTGATATAATTTACCACTACATACCTTGCTTTCCGTAATTTTCCAGCAAATGAAGCAATAGCTGTATCTTCTATTATTGGTAGATCGTTGTTATATATAGCACATATGGAATAGGTCTAAGAACACTACCCTTTTTATTTCTTTTAACTCTGCATATGCGTCTTCTTACTTGGTTCTAAAGGTGGTCTATGGTTCTAAACAATCTATCAGATATACCGGATGATTCAGTTTAATATTCGCGGACTCGTATCTCTTTTATTTTAACAAATAGCCATAACAAACCTTATATACAGGGTGGCCACATGAAAACGGAACAGAGCCATTTTCAGGAACTACGTCAAAATTGTAGAAAAACGCTCAGACCCGTCGATTTTAGATTAAAGGGGGACATTCTTTGCTGGTATTTTTGACTCCGCCACTTTCACCCCCAAGCAAGGGTAAGCATCACCCCAAAATATTTAAATGGCATTGGGGGTTGAGTAATATTTCTTTTGAAAGCTCTTACAATTCTCTTTACAACAGACTTTAAATTTTATAATTCCGCCCAATACTTTGAAAAAAATTTACATTTTAAAATTTAAATTATGTTTAGTTGCTTACTTACTACTTAGTTGATTAAATGTTCAAACTGATGACCGCCCGCTTCCATACAAGAATAAAGATTTTGTTCGAAACGTTCGCGCACATTCCGAAGCATTTCCGGAGTGATTCGACGGCATTCGTCGACGATTCTTTGACGCAAATCTTCCAGCGACGCTGGCTGTGTTTTATAGATTTTACTTTTTAGGTATCCCCACAAAAAGAAATCAAGGGGCGATAAATCCGGTGATCGTGGAGGCCACTCAATGCTGCCTCTTCTCCCAATCCAATTCCGTAGAAAACGTTGGTCCAAATACTGACGGACAATTAACGCATAATGCGGAGGAGCACCGTCCTGTTGAAAAATCAAATGATCTTCATCATACTCTGGAACATTTTCAATAATATCAGTCAAGGCAGGGTCAATAGCGTCTTCCAGTAATTGCAAATACATTTGGCCAGTCAAATTACCAGGTAGAAAAAAAGGACCCACCAGCCGGTCACCGAAAATTCCAGCCCATACATTTAATTTTTCCGGTTGCTGTGTATGCACCTCGTGAAAAACTCTTGGGTTTGAATCGGACCAATAGCGGCAATTGTGACGATTTACCGTCCCGTTCAAGAAAAAACTGCATTCATCAGAAAAACAGATGTTAAAAAGGAACTGTGGATCGTTCCCTGCTCGCTCACTCATTATTTCGCAAAATTGCAAACGGCGGTCATAATCATCCTCATGAAGTTCCTGGACTAAATGTATTTTGTATGGATGGAATTTATTCTTCTTCAAAATGGTTTGTATGCTAGTTCGATTGATCCCAGACACAGATGCCAGCTGCCTCGTACTTAATGTAGGATCAAGATGAACTTGTCCCAAAACTGCAACTTCACTAGCTTCATTAACTATAGGTTTTTCAATTTCTCGTTTTTTATTGGCTACGTTCCCTGTCTCTTGAAATTTTTTTACTAACTCTAGAACATACTTCCTCCTGACATGTCGATCTTGATGTTGTTCATTAAATAGCTGAGCTGTTCTATTCGCACATTTATTGTTCATAAAGTAAAGCGAAATGATATCTACCCTTTCCGCAATGGAATAAACCATAGTGTTTAATTTTCAAAAACACAATTAAATAAACTACCAACCAACGCTTCCAAATAATACTAGAAAATAATTTGGAATCCACTAATTTTACGTTCATTGTGTGTGTATAGCATTCATTTCTGTTTTTTACAATTTTGTTTTTTTTTACGAAAGTGATAACAAATCGCCAAAAACCAATGTAACGCAAGAAATACTAAATTTATACCATTGGCGTACTTAACTCGAATGACTGACATTTTTACCGTTACTAATTGTTTGTACATAAGTTTCAACTTTAAAATCAAAATTCTTAATAAGTATTGGGCGGAATTATAAAATTTAAAGTCTGTTGTAAAGAGAATTGTAAGAGCTTTCAAAAGAAATATTACTCAACCCCCAATGCCATTTAAATATTTTGGGGTGATGCTTACCCTTGCTTGGGGGTGAAAGTGGCGGAGTCAAAAATACCAGCAAAGAATGTCCCCCTTTAATCTAAAATCGACGGGTCTGAGCGTTTTTCTACAATCTTGACGCAGTTTCTGAAAATGGCTCTGTTTCGTTTTTGTATTTTTAAATCGCCGCTCAAACTCTTTCAAATGACAGTATTAGATCGTCTCCACCGTAACATGTCAAAATTACTGCTGGCTGTCATTTTTCAGAATAAAGTTACGAAAAGTAGGAACAATCTTTTTTGCTGTTTTTCTAGCAATATTTCTAATGAAACTATAGTCTTCCTTACATAGCTGAACGCAGAAACAAATATCTTCCAGAATTGATAAAAAAATATATAGTATGCTGTTTGAACAAAAACAGTTGACTATAGTAATTTTGACATGTTACCATGGAGAATATTTAATAATGTCATTTAATAGAGTTTGAGCGGCTATTTAAAAATATATAGGGTTTGTTATAGCAATTTGTTAAAATAAAAGAGTTAGTGCCGCGTTTACCAAACTGAATCACCCAGTATACATACTAGAATGTCAACGTATTGTCTGGTAAAATTTTAATTTAATAATTAGTTTATATAGGTATCGTTATTTCTCAAAAACAAATATAACTATACTCTTATAAAAGGGGTAGGTTAAGAACTAATTTTATTGAAATTATTTTGCCTACTTAAATACTTGAAATCTAAGAAAAGCAGAAAATATTGGCATCTCTATAAAAACTAAAAAACGCAATTCAACATTTTGTAGAATATTGACCAAATTTTCGTGCACCTTCCAGTTTAGTCGAAAGTGAATTCTTTTTAAAAATAACGAAACGAAAAATCAAATTTTAATTCTCTGTGCAATGCTTCAAATTTTTTTATCCCCGAGGACGAAACGTTTCTTTTCACTACAGCGCCATCTACAAGCAGAAGATAAAAAATATTTTTATGCCAGTTAAACCATTTGGTACATTATAGATTTGACATATGTCTGTTTTTATTAACAGAACTGAATATTCTTTTTTGTTTGTTAACAATATGATATTTGTTTTTACCTGCTTTCTTTTTTAGAAATATACTAATATATTTTAATATTACTATCATATTTCTAAAATATATTCGACCGTATTCATATTATTTCTTTTAATTATAGAAGTATCCCCGGTCACCGTAATTTAAAAAAGGCTGTTGCGGGTAACTTAAAATAACAGGGGATTTAAAATTCTATTATAGCGATTTGTAAGGACAACTCGAAAAAACGTATGCTGCCGTGCCTTGTTTAGAAACACTCTTGACAACTGAATATCTAATTTCGAGACAGTGATTTAAAAAGTTCGAAACATTTCACACGAGTCCAACCCAAACACAAGTAAACCCTTTATTTACTTTAATAAAACGAGGAATAAAATGTTTATGCTAATGAAAACGTGTCGATCCGGGCTCGGATTATGCACTTTAATTTGTTTTTTAAAATACAATAAAGGGAAAAATTGGACACGTGCCGGTGCATGCATCAGTGTTTACGTAATTGTTTTAATTTTAATGTTTCCCAGAATTCTATTTACATTATTAAACAACCAATGGACGATTGATTAGTTTCAGAATTTTTGACGTCATATCTTCCCTCAAAATAACAGTTCCTAAAAAATTTAAACTACTTTCTCACAAATTTGGAAAACTTACTTAGTTTCACATATATGCAATTTGTTTCATTAAGAATTGGACAAAACTTAATAGGATATTACCTGGATCAAAATAGAGCTCTAAAATCGCTTTCATTTTGAAAACAGATGGCTTTCATTTTCAAGTAATGTATATGATTTATTAAAATGAGTTTATGTCCTTAATAAAGTTGTTAAGAAAAGTTGTTAATAAAAAGTTCTACCAAGTCGCCAAGGCATAAATTTAGCCCTGGGACTGACACAAAAGTTTTAAGAATAAAAATAGGTTCTTAGAAATAATGTTAAAATTAAATATAAAATAACAATTTCATATTTTTTCGAGGGTCGAATAGAGAATGGAATAGAGGTTGACAATATTGTGAAAAAATAGTTTACAGATTACTCCGAAACAGACAATAGAACAGGAGTAGGTGTAGTTGGACTGTTGTCCAAGTGGTAAAGGATTGAATGCCATAAAAAACAGAATAACTAAAATTTGGGATCTGAAATAAGACCCAGCTTTATAGAACCGCACAATTGCGCACATGCTTTGGGGAAATTGGTGGAAAAAGACCACAATAAACAATGGACACGCTGAGTAAGAACAAGATCAATCTCTGTCAGTGGAAACTACAGCAGGATAGAATTAGGATAACGAATTCACAGAATAAGAAGATTGTTCAGATATTCCTAAAGTACACATAGAGTATGTAGAATTCAATTAATTACTCGTTTTGGGAATTTACATGACTTAAATTTTCTTGCTTTAGTAGATTCCTCAAAATTTCTCGGAGATGCAAGCAAATTTCGCGTATTTCAAACAATGTTTATTATTTATGTATCCAAACGTTTTTGAAATAGATAGGTTGAAAACGAATTTAAAATTTTGTACAGAGAAAAACAATTTCATAATTTTAGAAGTTCAAATAACGGAGGAATACAAGGAATTTAAAATGGTATTTTCGGAAACATACAAATTGTTTTACCTAGTTTTAACAATTTCTGCAACAAGTGTCTCGTAGAAAGAAACTTTTCGTAAGACTTACTTAAGAAATACGATAACAACTTATCAATGATGGCGATAGAAAAAGAATATTACAAAGTCTTAGTGCTGATTCCCAATTTTATGAAGACATTATAAGTAAATTTGCAAATTTAAAAGACCGACGAATAGATCTGCTTTATAAAAAGTGTTTTTAAAATATTTTGTTAAAAGTGGAGGCAAACGAAACGCTGGCGGCGTTTTTTTATATGTAAAGTTGGCTGGCTACCTTATGAAAATTTGTTTTTACATTTTTTCATAATTTTAGATACTCTTAAACCAAGTAGGAACATTTTTTTTTAATTATTAGGTAAATGTACCATTTTTGTTTTTTCTATTAATTTTATTGTAAATAATTTTTTTTAAATTCTGATGTTATTTTTTTTTAATTTATGGTTATAGTAGGGCTATTGACGAAACCTTCATAATAAAAAATTGTCAACGAATGAAGGAATAATAACTCAGGGGTGACGTGGAAATTTATTCCTATTTATTATTTAAGAACAGATTAATAAAATAACCAAATAGTTGCGTAAATATTTCTATTTTTAATAAATCTGAATAAAACTCTTTCTCGTGAACAGTTTTTCGATATTATTATAAACGCAACTAAAAAATTCCCGATTTACTTAGTCGCTTGAAATTAAAAAAAATTACCTGGGGCGCTTTTTTTCTTTAGTATACCCACCTATTCAACGAAGCCACATAAGTATAGGTACTAAATTAGTGAAGTGCGCTCCAATTTAACCTTATTAAAAGAATAGGTAAGTAAAAATAAGAAATTAATAGTAACGACACAAACATATTTACTGAATATTATTTTTAAAAAGGCAAATATAGCTATCATGGTAGTTCTACTTGCTGATCTTACCTTAATAATTAGAATTGTACTTTATTGTCACTGTAATGGCTTTGTTAAAATTTAATGTTTTAAACTGGATTGCAACCATGCACGTCACGTGAAATATGAATTAATTGTCATTGTTAGAGAATTAATCGGTGCCGCATTTTCTCTTCGAATGGTTACATAGATATTTCATGGAAATTAATAGCTGCCATTTTTAAAAAGATCTCAAATGAAATACAACGCGTACAGAAGTGGACGTAATCTGTCATTTTAATTTATCGCTTTCAATCCATTCAAATCAACAATAAATAGTAGTGATCACGACAATGTCGAATAGGTTGTTCATTTATCAGGATTTCAAAATTTAATTGACCCGATGTTTAAGCATTCTATCTATGGGTAACGTAAAATTTATGCCTCGTCATAAATGGACTATGTTTAAAATCGAATATCCTAATTTTGTTTTGTTTTAAGTACGAAACATTTAGGAATTAGGTTTCAAGAAGGTTTGTTATATGTCAAGAACAACTAGATTTTAATAATTCTTTAAATAAATTATTAGATTTCCGTAATTTTATGGGTTATTCTTCAAATAAAATAGTAGGGTTACACATTGACGTGTTTGTAATTTTATCCTCGATCTCTTATTGTTAAAATCCAATATGGCGCCCATAAGGAAAAAAAAACAATTGAACTGAAACTAGTGGCCGTAGAAATTTTTCTTCAACGAAAATGGATTCCTCGTATCTTCTTATCCCCCAGTACCAAATTTCAGCTCATTCTGTTGTGAAATAACGACGCTCGATAGCATTTTCTAAAATAGCTATTTTTAGTTTTTTCAGGAACGGCAGCAGATATCTTTGATCTATTTGGTTTACTTTAATGACCCTGAAAAGGCGCCACTTTTTTCTAATTTGAGCCAGATGCCAATGGTGAGCCATGAAAAACGTACCACCGTGTATATGGTTTTAACATGCTTTCCAGTTATAATATTTAAGTAATTTGTAGGATAATGTAAAGTCAACTTGTGTAAAACTGTATTTCCCTTCCAGTCAAGTACAATAGTTTTCATAATGTTTCAACAAAATTATATCAATTTCAATAAGGAATTCGAAAAATTGTTTTATGAAAATGTTCTTAGATACCAGATATACAGGCTGTTAACAAATTCGCTTCTCACTGCAAGGATCTCGGAAACGGTAAGAGCTACGAAGTAGCTTAAATGGGGGCAAAGTTGCGCAATCAGGGAACCAACATTATGCCTCTAAAAAATCAAGCCTAACATGATTACTTTTCGAAATATTTGAAAAAAAAACGAAATTTTGGAAATCCGTTTTTGTTTCATTTCAGCCTTGTTGGGATGATATTGAAAAAAGAAGAACACTTTCTCATGGCCACTTTTTGTCATCTATCGAATGGCATAATCAATTCTTGTATATAACGTTTCGTCTCTCCAGGACCATCATCAACTTCATTTTTTTAAATACAACCCTTGAAATTTTGCAAGCCCAATACTGTACTGCCTCAACCCGAACCAGATTCAGACGTTTTGTCTCGAAAAATTCATCTTCAGTGTATTCGTTCCAAATTTATTTAAATTTTGTATTTGGATTGCTTTGTTTACTGAATTATCGTACACTGTAAGTGTCGTTAAACCCAGTGAAATCCATCTAGTTATTTAAACTATTACCACCACGCGTTACAATAAAACATTTATTATTATTAACTATTACGATCACTTACAAACATAACTCAATAAGTTGTTGCGTCAAAATTAAAACATTATTACAATTTTAATTTTATTATGACAAATTAATTTTTAAAAATGCATATGAACAATCAAAACACAAACTGAATATTATTCTTTAAAAAATTTCAGTAAATGTTTAAAAACATTTTCGTTTTGGCAAAGGTTAAAAATGAAGATCAGCGTAATATTATCAGAATGTATTATATCTGTAACCGCAACTGTGAAAGAGCATGTCAGACGTATTTGTATGAATATCCTGAAAAAAATAGATCGGAATTTGTTTGAATTTTGAGCACTTGAGAAGCCTAGAATTAACTATGGACACGGGAATAAAACTCTAATAATGTTTTATTTTAATGCGTGGTGGTAAGAGTTTAAATATCTAGATGGATTTCACAGGGTCTAACAACACTTACAATGTACGATAATTCAATAAACAAAGAAATTTAAATAAAAAAGTTAGATAAATTTGGAACGATTACACTGAAGATGAATTTTTCGAGACAAAACGTCTGAATCTGGTTCGAGCTGAGGCAGTACAGTATTGGGGGTTATAAAGGCTTACAAAAATGTAAACAAATTTCCAGGGTTGTATTTAAAAAAATTAAGTTGATGATGGTTCTGGAGAGACGAAACTTTACATATAAAAATTGATTCGATAGAGGGCAAAAAGTGGCCACGAGAAAGTGGCTTTTTTTTCAATAAAGCTGAAATTAAACAAAAACGGATTTACAAAATTTCGGTTTTTTTTCAAATATTTCGAAAACTAATAATGTTAGCCTTGATTTTAGCCTTTACCCCCATTTAAGTTACTTCGTACCTCTTACCGTTTCCGAGATCCCTGTAGTGAGAAGCAAATTTGTAACAGCCTGTATACAAAAGATGTCCAACCTCAGAGAAAATACTACCAAACGCTGATATTACAGGAAACAACTATACTCACTCTGTGAGCTACACACCTCAGCCAGTATTGAATTTCTCCAGCAATATCTAGTGAGTAGCTAGTAGGTAATACATATGTAGTTATCCTCAATAAAAATAACTAATGATATGTCTATATATAATTAATACAACAGTTAAAGAAATATTATCTTGTATTTTTTTTGTTCGAACATCATCCTAGACAAAGACCAACAACACTTAAAGACACGTACTACAGGAAGATGTCATTGTTTCGATATTTTATACAGGGTGGTCCGAATTTTATGCAGGAAACTTCCAGGGCAGATAGATCTCTTTAAAATAATAGGTGTTTGCCTTATAAACATAGGTCTGGAACGGCCTCGTTTTAGAGATACCGGGTGTTGAAGTTGTTAAAAAAAATTCATTTTTTGTTTATATCTCCGGAATCTATTAACTGATCTGAATAAAATTTGGTACAGATAATGTATGACAGTAGGCCTTGCATCCTCTAAAATATGAGCTCTAAAGGATCGACCAGTGGTGTACAACTGGACAGGGTCACCAATTTTTTATAAAAAAAAACCTACGCCACTGTATGTATTACAAGCTATTGTAACGGATTTATATTCTAATGTACAAAATACGTAAAAAAGGTCACGTGCATTTTTTCCCTAAAGTCCACCGTTCTCAAGTTATTGATATGAATACAATCTCCTTGTGGCGGTTACTTCTAACCATAATATTACAAGAATATTTATGTTTATGCTTAAAAGTAAGTGCAATTTGGAAGCACATCAACAAAATTCTTTACACTCGTCGCTTTCATCTTTTGAGTTAAAATGATATTTGGAAAATCACGACGGCGCAATGAAAGACACAGAAATGAAATTTTAATAACATTGGGGTGAGTAGAAATCCGTACTATTTACAACCTGTGCAAAATTTACTTCCGGGAGATGTAGACACACCTGAATTTTTGTTAGTGGTAGTTTTAAAGTCGAAGCATAATCCAGAATTCTTACTAGAAATACTTTGGACTGATGAGGCTACGTTCACAAGGCGAGGGGTTAGTGAATTTTCACAATATTTTGTCACAAGAAAATCCTCATGAAATTCGGACAAGATCTTTTCAACATGAATTTTCTGTGAAAGTGTGGCTCGGAATAATTCGTATCTTATTTCTTGTCACCCCATCTAAATTCCCAGCATTTCTAAACTTTCTAGAAAACGATCTTTTTTAATTATTAGAGGATGTTCCATTAAATATACCACAAAATAGCTGGATACAAATGGATGGTGCCCCTGCGCATTTTAGGATATTTTAGGATATGCATTTTTAGGATAATACAAGGATGGCTTAAAAATTATATGGGGCGATGGATAAGTTGAAGACCAAATGCCAATGTCAACCGTAATGATGCAGAGAATCCAGTCTCTTTTCCAGCCAGATCGCCAGATCTAAACCCCCTGGACTTCTACGTTTGGGGTTACCTATCTGAAAAGTAAAGTTTACTCCACCACAACTACTGCAGCGAATAGAAGACGGGTGTAATGAATTAAAAGAAAATCACCACATGATATTAGTTAGGTAATTTCATTAATCATTAATAGAAGTTGTCAGAAATGTATCGATGTGGATGGTTCGTATTTTGAACAATTGCTGCAAATACGTAACGTTAATTTCATTTCTTGTTTAATTGTTGTTGCTTGGTAAATGTATTTTTATTATTATTTTCATTTAAATTGTTCTTATTTGTAAAGATACTGGATTAAGTCTCCAGGAGAAACTAAAATACACTAGGAACACTACCTCACAGGTGATGTGGAAATAATTTTGTTGATCTGCTTACAAATTGCACTTACTTTTAAGCATAAACATAAATATTCTTGTAATATTATGGTTTGAAGTGTCTGCCACAAGGGGATGTATTGACATGAATAACTTGAGAACGGTGAATCTTAGGGAAAAAATTCAAGTTACCTTTTTTACGTATTTAGTGCATTAGAATATAAATCCGTTACAATAACTTGTAAAAAATACAGTGGCGTAGTTTTTTTTATAAAAAGAGGGAGACCCCTGTCCAGTTGTACACCACTGGTTGAACCTTTAGAGCTCATATTTTAGGGAATGTAAGGCCTACTGTCATACATTATCTGTACCAAATTTTATTGAGATCGGTTAATAGATTCTGGAGATATAAACAAAAAAACAATTTTTTTTAACAACTTCAACACCCTGTATCTCTAAAACGAGGCCGTTCCAGACCTATGTCTATAAGGCAAACACCTATTATTTTAAAGAGATCTATCTGCCCTCGAAGTTTCCTGCATACAATTCGGACCACCCTGTATAGGATTGTTGGTCTGTCAGGTTAGACATCTTTTGCATACCTAGATGTCTGGTATCGAAGAATTTCATTTGATAAATAGAATTTATATAAAATACATGTTTTCTAAAAAGGAATTTAGTATAAAGAGCAAATATTGGTGAGATAAAAAAGATTTCACATAAATATAAGCATATTCAATACATCTGAAACTGTCGCGACATATAGTTTTGTTCTATTAATATATATTCATTCTATTCGGAAAGATGGTTTCCTTATCCTAAAGAAACAATCCAAAGTAAAATGTGAAAACAGTAAAATCTTTCTGTAGTATCTATGTGTGTTCTTTGTAAAAGTTCATGTAAATGCAAGGTGTCCTTTGTGTGATTACATTATTTAACAATTTCAGTGTCAAGTAAGGACTATTGTGTTAAATATATTTTGATAAATAATTTTTAATTTTTACTTTGGATAATTAATTACTGAGCACTAGCTATTTTCTATACATTACTGGTGTAACTGAATGGCAGTTAGGGTGTGCAGCTCATAAAGTAGTTGTTTCCCGCAATAAAGATTACATAGAAGGGTGGAGATTTACTTTATTACACGGTGAAAAATTTATATGAAATTCTTTCATAAATTTGGATCATTGATAGTTAGGAATATTAAAAGAAATAAGTAGATAATGATAAAATAAATATGGTATGACATCTCTATCTACAAAAACATCTACATAAATGAACGAAATTTGAACTGTTAAACGTCTCGAAAGAAACGTTTTTCCTAGTTTTCAAAACGAACATGTTTTTTTGGAAAATTAACCACAATTGCAGTATGATGTTTTTGGCTAGGCAAGCATAGTTTCATAAAAGAATCCATTTTACGCAACGATTTATTTATTCAAAAAGAGAGAGAATATACAGGGTGATTCATAAATGATGACCAAAAATGAAACCTCGTATTCTTTGGTGAATTTTAAGGGGAATCTTTCCTATAAAGTTTTTATCTAGGACGCTTCGTTAAAAAGATACAGGGTGATAAATTTCAACAAATATTTTTAATTTTTTTAAAATAATTTAAAAACTAGTAAATGAAATAATTTAAAATTGGGCACATGTATTTATGTAAACATTGTCCACAATCTGAGGGCTTCTCCTAAAATGTACATGCTCCAGTGGCGGAGATACAGGGTATCGGTGGCATATTTTTTCCAAATAAAATAGTACGCCACTGCTTTACGGTAACAACCATAATATTTTCGGATGTTTTTCGGAAAAATCAAGCTTTTTCGAAAAACATAAGAGAGTAGTAATTTGTAGAAAATTGAAAGACAAATCCGAAAATGTCATGGTTGTTACCGTAAAGCAGTGGCGTATTTGGTGGCTTATTTTTCCAAATAAAATAGTACGCCACTGCTTTACGGTAACAACCAAGACATTTTCGGATTCGTCTTTCAATTTTCTACAAATTACTACTCTCTTATATTTTTCCGAAACACATCCGAAAATATGATGGTTGTTACCATAAAGCAGTGGCGTACTATTTTATTTGGAAAAATATGCCACCGATACCTTGTATCTCCGCCACTGGAGCATGTACATTTTAGGAAAAGCCCTCAGATTTTGGACAATGTTTACATAAATACATGTGCCCAATTTCAAATTATTTCACTTACTAGGTCTTAAATTACTTAAAAATATTAAAAATATTTTTTGAAGTTTAACCCCCTGTAGATATCTTTTTAACGAAGCGTCCTAGATAAAAGATTTATAGGAAAAATTCCCCTTAAAATTAACCGAAGAATACGAGGTTTCATTTTTGGTCACCATTTGTGAATCACCCTGTATAATTCAGCATTTTTTTTATTGAAAGTATGGCACAATATTTGTTACACAAAGCACAAGTTATTTTTAATACGGAAGATATTATGAAAAGTATATAAAACAATTGTAAAGTAAAGTAAAATTGTATTATCATCAACTTACAAAATTCACGATTTTTGTTAAACAAATGAGCAAGTGAGGCTAACTCCGCTAATGCCGGTGATTATACCTAAACAGATTGCTAAACTCCAATCAGTTAATAAACTGGCTGGAACACGTATTTTACATATTTTACAAAGTAATTTATTTAATGGTTATTAATACGAACACAATAACACAAAGACATGGTGATAGTAAAAGGAACAATAGTAGAGAAGTTATAAACACTGGTAATCCTGGGCGTTACGCGGACAATGCGAAGATCCTTTCACTATCCTAGTATATTCTGGTCCATGCCCACATTTCCATTACAATACAGTCCTTTGTGCGGTTCACAGCGCTACCTCATACAATTCACATTGGGTGATAATATATTGTATTTGAAGTTACAGTTACGAACTTCATGGAGCGTATAATGCCCGTTTTGCGTTATAATGTAAATAAACATGCCAGCGGTATTCCGCCCATGTACGCGAAAAAATATGATTTGTTGGCTCGTCAGACAAAAGTAACAATTACGCGTTTGTCCGAGGCTTGTCCTGTAAAGCGAAAGGCTGGCGAATATATTTTGTTTGATTTCAATGTTCACCCTTCATTTA
This sequence comes from Anoplophora glabripennis, assembly GCF_000390285.2. NCBI lineage: Eukaryota > Metazoa > Arthropoda > Insecta > Coleoptera > Cerambycidae > Anoplophora > Anoplophora glabripennis. The sequence goes on along the minus strand of NW_019416406.1, from coordinate 149,559 downwards.
CTTTATTTCATTAAACATTTTAAAAAACTTTCCTAAATATCTTATAAAATGAAGTCAAACAATGTTCTTTGATACCAAAAATCTAGGTATGCAAAATAGGGGGTCGCTGATATGTATAGAAACCCTCGATTATCTCTTGAAGTAAGATAGGCATCGAAAAATCATAAGACACAAACGTTTTAGGATTTTTTAAAATCTATTACAATAAATTAAGTATACATGATGAGTCAAAAAGTCATGACGAAACGAAGTTGCATTGTCTTTAAAGGAACACTCTATATATTATTCCACATCAGTTCTCGAAATTCTAAACAAAATTCATAAAGCTTAACCGTTCTCGGGACATCGAACTTCATTTAAATCATTTTCTTATAAATTATTATACAAAAATATTTTAGTCCATTAAGTTTATAGTCCATCAAGTTATGTACCTTTGAAAGTTTCTAGCTTCATAACAACGCCGCGTCGTTCTTTTGTCTAATACATTAAGGCCCGGTACTTTGAGCCTCGGTTAAAGTTTGATTAACTGATCAGACGATTAGACTGTACATACATATTAGTATATTACGTAATAAGTGTTGTAAAAAGCATTTTACGCACGAATGGAAAAGTTACGCACGACGTCGCGTAGCGGCAAGTGCGTAATTCTATGAGTGCGTAATTGCATTACACCACGTATTACGTAGCCTTATCCGAGACTCAAAGTACCGGGCCTTAGTTTGAATAACTTTCTCGCGAAAATGGCACGTTTCAGTGAAACTAAGCGTATTGAAGTTTTAATGATCATAGGATATGGTGATAGAAGACAAAGTTGTGACGAAGTAGTGGTTATGTTTCATGAATTACATCCTGATCGGGAACGTACGTATTTCTAAATCAACCGTTTCAAAAACATTGCTGCGTTTTCATGAAACTGGAGGTGTTACAGATCGACGAAAAGGTGGAAGACCAGTAAGTATAACAAATAAAGAAAATTCTTTGAATGTCATTTATTTTTTTATTTATATATTTAGTTTACACCATCCAACAGTACTGAAACCATTTATAGAATGGGAAAAAACAAATATAATTACATGAACATTCAAAAGCAAATGTACAAAGAAACAAGATCAGCATAAGAAAGAAAAAAAATATACACACATGTGCATACAAAGTATGAACTAACCAAGACTACGAAAAAAGGATACTTTTTTAAACGAATTATAGGAACAATGAAAAATATCAACTCTGTTCTGCGAGTTGTTACAGTTGCTACACATGAAATGTAATGGCGAAAATTTTAGTACGTTGGTACGCGGGGTGAGAAGATAAAATAAATTCTTATATTGGGTTGCCGTTAAGGAATCATGAAATCTGAGCAGTTCAAATAATTGAGGGAAATTTATTTTATTATTTATAAGTTTATTTAGAAAAATTAGTCATTGAGTTCTTCTACAGTTTTCGAAGCTCACTACAGAAAATCTACTTAAGAGCTCATTTTGAGAGCTTCCAATTAAAGGGTATTTACCAGCTTTCTGCATATAAGTTGTATTCAGGTTGCCATACTAGAGACTAGAGACACATATTCGAGTTTGAATTTGACAAAGGCATTGAAAAGCAGTATTTAGGTTTGTGTATCAGTGAAACCTTTTTAGTTTACAAATTACAAATAACAAATCCCAAATTCTTATACGAGATGTTATAACTTCATTTACATGTATGTTAAAAGTTAGTTCAGTGTCAAATGTAACTCCTAGATTTTTAGGAAATACGTTTTTCGTAAACGTCATGGCATTACATTTATCTGCATTTAAGGGATGATTGTTTAAATTGAACCAATCGCTTATGCCATTTAAACAGTGTTTGAGTTTTAAGCAATCAGAAAAAGTATTTATGGCACAGTAAATTTTGACATCATGTTAGATGTGGTGGAAACTCCAATAAATTCGACATAACAGAGGGCTTTAAATTATAACATGAGTCGATATTCAAAAAATTTGGAAATGGGAAAAATTACATCCAAAGCATATAAAATTCGTTTCATACAAGAATTGAGTGAAGACGATTATGATCGTAGAATCAAGTTCTGCGAAGTTATTATGGATAAATTAAACAAAAAAAAATCCATAGGTACTTTAGGGCTCATTTTGGTTTATAAATTTGGGAATAGTAAAAATTTATCTTCAAAGTCCGATATCTCAAAAACGGTTAAGTTTAAATACATGATGTACAATATGAATTTTGTTTACAATTTCGAGAAGAATTGAAATATGGGATAATATATAGGGTCTTCCATTAAAGAAAGAGCAACTTTGTTACGAATATTTGTATTCACATTTCTGGAAAACATAAACTGATTTTTGTCCTCCTACATATCTATGTAATGTAGACAAGACTTACACAACTTGACTAACTGTTTTGCTTGACTGATTAATTTCGTAAAATCTAGCTTTAATTACATTAACCAGACTTTGTCAGTTTGATTATTTTTTTTGCATCTACGGAAACGTCCGGAAACAAATGGGTCATACTTTAGGAGTTACTTTCTTGGATTGAAATAAACAAATTTAGATCAAATTACTTTAGTCAGTTTTATTTCCTTAAACATAGTTTGGAATGGTTTTGAACCTGTGATTATATTTTACCTAAAGCAAAGAGGTCGCTAGGTACGCCTGATACAATCTTTTGTTTTCTTTGTTGGTAGAGATTAAAAAAAATATATTGCACAAGAAATATACTTAGCTAAAATGCACTATTTCGGCTTTAACTTTTCACTGTAGTTAGCTGCCAATTACCAATTTGAGTATTAAGCTACACCCTTTTTTTTGAATTTTTTTGTTTATTTTAAACTTTCTATGAATCTTATCACTATTCGAAACTCGGCGCCTACTGAAATATGTTCACAAAGTTACATTCAAACAGTGACTTCTCGCACCGCTTCACCTAAAATTTCCGTTTGGTTGTGCAATTTAAAATTATTTTTAATTTTATATAATTTTAATAATTCTATATTGAAAATGTATTATGTTTGTTTATTTAATACACAGAAATAAACAGAATAAAAAAACATTGGCTTCGTTGACTGCGAACATCAACCATATACCAACCTCGTACCATCTAACGTATGGTATAAGCAAGGGACACAAATCGAAATCAGTCTGTATTCCGCTTCTCTGCGTAGCGTTGTTTACGACGGTTGTCATGGCAACGAGGCGGCCAACACGGGAATAAACTACGGCGTGAGGGAACGAGGGACGCGAAAATTGAAGCAGCATTATTATCACCCATCGCCTGCCTTTAAACAGTTTATACGATACGCGTCGCCCAGTGCACGATTATAACGGTTCTTAGCTAATATTTGTTTTGTATAATAGTTCTAGAAATGTTTCCTATGTATGATCCAGTATGTATTTTATTAAAAACGCCATTTTCCAGATGGAAAATTGAGGTCAAAAAGGATTTTTTAAATTGCGATAGACCTGAGCCTTATGGTATTCGGAGTAGAAGTGGTTGTGTGGAAGTGTTTATTTAAAAAAAACTTTTCTGTATGCCGTGTTTAATTGTGGGTGTAATGTCGGGCGTGTGAAATAAGGACCGAATTAACAATTTTGCGAGCGTCACGCGAGGCTGTCGAACCAAGAAGCTTGTTTGGAACATACATATTGGGTGTGTACCGATAAGCCGAACTAATATTTCTATTTTTTATAAAATCTAAATGAAAATCCTTCTCGCAAACGTCAGTTTTTGGCAATATTGCAAATGCAACAAAAAAATTTCAGATTCATTTAAAGCCGTTTGACCTCGAAAATTTGAAAATTTTCGCCTGCGGCGCTTTTTTTCATTTTAGTCAATCAATTAATATGCTTCACCTATTCTCAATGCCACGAGCTGCTACTGCATTCAAAGTGCTATATATATTCATTAAACGCTGATGAAATACATATTTAATATGTTTGTTAGAGTAAATTATATTGAAGTCATGACTACTTTGATAAAACCGATAATCTAATTCTTATTAATGGTGTGATTTCCAGTTTAATGAAAAATGGGTAGATAACAAAATATTATTCAAAAATATTATTTTCGATTTCGAGCCATTCTTATGTTAACTTTTATTTATTACTTTACTAACCCAACCAAATTAAACTATTTCGATGAAACAAATTTGATGGAAATTTAATAGTCTGAATAGAATGTACACATAGTCTGAACAGAACATGTAGGCATCTCTGAGACTTAATTTAATTATAAACTAAAATATCATTGTTATTTAAAATAAATTTCAAAGGCAAAATTCCACATCCTTTTTATTCTTCAAATTACGAAACGTGATATTTGAGTTGGTCACCAAAGCAGCGATTGTAAAAGAAAGCCACAAATGCGGGTTTCCAGACATTAATTTAAACACCACTGTGATATTTACCCACCCGGCGTATGCACAAAATAAACATCTTTTATTGCTCATCTTTTTTACTTGGACCTACATAAATCACGGCCCCTCCAAACAAAACCAACAGATAATATAATAAATAGCCAAACAACAAATACAATTTCCCGCCACATTACGACACAAAGCGGTTTATAGTCGGTGCTCAGTAATGAGTAACATCTGTTGTTAAAAAGGACAGTTTGTTTGACGATGCAACGGGGCGCTCACTACGCCCCCTAGGGACCGACAACAGCATTACAAGTTGGTTATCCTTGGGGGGATGTCTGTCGTACCTTTTAGAGATGGTTAATTAAATTATCTCAGTGCATTTTCTTTAATTGTCAATCACACAAATAATAAAACATACAAGGTCTCTGTGAATAATCTCAACAAATACTGTACGGCCTGTATTAACTTGAGTCCAGTATTTTGGGATTTGATTAGGATCCGATTAAATAAATTTAAGTAATGTACTTGGCTGTGATAAAATTTTAATATTGATAGTCGCTTTAAGGTTTAGTTTGTATAAATAGCTTTAAGCTATCGTTTAAAAAAATAGAAGAAAAAATGTACTACAGTTTATGTGAAAAATTTGGATTCTGTGGCAGTATTACGAAAATATCATTCTCTGTCTGTATGTTTCCGGTTTCCTAGAATATTGTATTAGAAGATGCTCTTCAATAGGGATCTACAGCAATATAAAGACTAGGAGCTTTACGATCATACGAATTTGCTCAACTACAAATAAAATACATAGCTGCGTTAGTGTAATTGTACAGGACAACAAATACAGGGTGTTAAAAAAAGAGTGTAAAATATTTAAGGAGGTAATAGTATGAACCAAAATAAGCAGAAAAGTCTCAGTAAACATGGGTCCGCAAAGTAACGGTTGCGGAGATATGGAATGTTTTATGTTTTTTAGCCCCTTTTTTTATTTTGCAAAAACGTTGTGTATTTTCTTATAATAGTTGGTTGATGTTTAGTGAAATAAACAGTACGTGTTTGACAGTTGTTCTCAGTGCACAAGTTTTCTTTCGCTATGGCTGGTTACTCTAACGCAGAATTAACAGACATGCATTTCATGTATGGTCGTGCTAATTGGAATGCCACCGAAGCGCGACGTCTTTATGTTGACACTTATCCAAATTGCCAGATTCCTTCACAACGCATGTTTGGAAGAATTCACCAAAGATTGCGTGATACCGGTTCCTTGAGCAAACAGTGCCATTTATCCGGAAGACCAAGGTCGGTATCCACTCCTAGAGCAGAAGAAGAAATTCTAGCACTGGTAGAGCAGAATCCAGGTACGAGTGTGCGGGGAATATCAGCCGAGGTAGGAATTAGTGGTCCTCTTGTTTGGAGAATCCTTCTCGAGCAACTGCTTTATCCATACCATGTGCAACGAGTACAGGCCTTAAATCCAATAAATGATCATCAAGCACGTTTGGTTTTTTTGCCGCTGGTTTATACGTCATGATGCTGAAGACCCTCGTTTTCTTGCAAACATTCTTTTTACTGATGAGGCCGGGTTCACAAGAAATGGAGTGTTTAATTTTCACAATACGCATATTTGGGCCGACGAAAATCCTCATGCTCTAATAGAATCTGGACATCAGGCACGTTTTTCATTAAACATTTGGATGGGTATTGTAGGTGACAGGTTTCTTGGTCCTGTTGTTTTACCAAACCGATTAACAGGCGCTGCTTACCTCAACTTTCTGCAGAATACACTGTATGAGTTTTCCTTTGAATCAGAGGCAACAAATGTGGTTCCAGCATGATGGTGCTCCAGCTCATTTTTCCATGGCCGTTAGAGAGCATTTACACCAAACTTTTCCACATAGACGGGTAGGAAGGGCCGGACCTGTTTTATGGCCTCCAAGACCGCCTGATCTGAACCCTCTAGATTTCTTTGTTTGGGGATATTTGGAGACATTAGTGTATGGTACTCCTGTAAATAGCCTGGAAGAGCTGCAGCTACGGATTAATCAAAAGTGTCAAGAAATCCAAACCAAGGAGGGTGTTTTCGAAAGAGTTCGAATATCGTTAAAGACAAAACTAAATAGGTATTCATACATATAAAAAAAAATTAAACTACTTTACACACACACTGTAGTCGTACCTAGATATATACTAGACGTCTCGTGTTGTCACAATTTTCATAAGATTTCGATTACTTTTACTTAACTGAAATTAACTAAAATTGCGTTATCTCGGATTAAGAAGAAAAATAGATTTTACTTACTTTGCTCCAATAACTTTCATACGTATTAATCTATTTCATTATAAACTGAAAATAGGTAGTCACTAACCACCCCAAACTTACTTGTAACAATGCGGTCAAGCTTAGAATATAGTATAAATAACGTAGGTGAAAGGAAAAACTTGTACCCCTAATTTCCAATTCATCCTCATATGCTCTTACTTCACTTTCACAGCAATTTCATGAACCCCAGATACAAAGGGCTCTCCCTATTGATGATAAACTTCTTTTTGGCCGTGGTTCACTCCAAACTCTTGTTTCGTAATGCGATCTAGCCTGGAATATATATATAAAGTTACGAAGAAAACATGGACAAAATGGAAAAGTTATACTCATAATTTACATTCATCTGCGTTGGCCTCAGTTGGACACCAATATTCTGTTCCCAAGTGCATCGGTTACTTCCTTCCAGCCAATCATTTCGTTTCGGTTTTGGTCTACCCTAAATATTGCTCTTACAGTGTGTTCCAATTAAATTAATATTTAAGGTATGTTAAGAAAATAAACAGAACAACCAATCCATACTTCACATTCATATTCATTTGCCTCACTTTAACACCATTGAATTCCAAGTACATCAGTTGCTTCTTAATACTGTTATACTTCGTTTTGGCCTTGATCTACCCCAGATCTTTGTTCACAATATCTATTTGTGATCAAGATTATAAACAAACGAGACAATGTGAATTCCTAATCCACATTAATCTACAATCCCCAATGTTCCCTTTGTACAAGTTGTCGCACCTAAGGATTCTGCACTACGCTATAGTTTTGTAATATCTCGTATTTTCTTGCTCAGTGCAATCTAGCCTAAAGTAAAATATATATAAAATTTTATATACTTCATAATTTGTACCTCTGATCCATTTATCTGAATTTGCTTCACTTTGGCACCAATAGCCTGGACTCTAGATACATTTATTACCTCCTATTAGTATAATACTTCTGTTTGATCTGGTCTATCGTAATATGATTTGGTCTAGAACATAATAATTGAGATTACATGGCGAATAGGAATAAAATAGAAATTCCACACTCACGCTTATTAGTTTCACTTTGGCACCGGTATCCTGAAGCCCAGATACAATGGTCACTTCCTGTTGGTGGTGAGTTCCTTTTTGGCCCTGGTCCACCCCAAACTCTTATTTCGCAATGCTATATAATTTAGAATATAATCGTGATTAATAGCTTTTGTAATTTAAAAAACTGATGACGTGGCAATCAGTTGGAAAAGAATTTAAAACATCATAATTATGTAATAATAATATATTATATTGTATTGTATTGTATTGTATTGTATTGTATTGTATTGTATTGTATTGTATTGTATTGTATTGTATTGTATTGTATTGTATTGTATTGTATTGTATTGTATTGTATTGTATTATATTATGTTATATTATATATGTTGAGATGAATCAAAAGTTCAAAAGTTTAAGTTTCAGTATTGGGATGAAAAGAGATTAATGTCAAAGAATGACAGTGTAAGTAACAGATTTGAAATTTGATGACAATTAGATCCAAAATGACAATTTAAAAGTAAAATATGAATTTTAATGAAATATCAATCTAAATTAATAAAAGTGGTTATAAAATAAGAGTACTATATAGCAAAATAGGAATTAAATAATATTGCATAAGTTAAATTGGAATTGTAAAATTATAAGTAATCTGATTGGTTAAATTAAAAAAAAAATTGTATTTAAAAATAAGAGTGCAGTGCGGTGGTACTCAAGGAGACGGAAAAAAAAATAATAAATAAGACAGGAGAGAGGAGATTAATTGCCAAAAGGAAAAAAGAAGATTGTATAAGAAAAAGCTAAATAAATTATAGAATACGAAAGGAAAAGTGAAAATCAGTTACTGAGAACAAGAAAAAAAAATTCTTGAGGGAAAAATTGTGTTAGAAGAAAAAAAAAGGAGAATTGGCAGATAACTAAAGCGTAACTATCAACTAAGTCATATTAGCAGAAGGAAAGTTTCTACGTAAGAAGTTGTGGACAGTAAAAGATAGAATGGATAGTAGAGATGTATGTATAGATAATAAGTGAATGTTTGTAGAGTAGAAATAAGTTAGCGCAGGGTAAATAGGGACTATAAACAATTATTTTGTTTATCATTTGTTATATCAATATAAAATTTGAACCCAGATTACAACAATATTATTTAATTCAATTACAAGTAAAAATTAATTTAGGAACCGACTACTGAGATAAGAACTTATGTTCTACTAAATTTTGTATCTATTATTTATGCAAAATTGACATAGGTAATCTAGTTGTCATTCAAATAATCAAAAGTAAAATAGAATCTCATTTTAAAATTCGGAATACTTTATAAAAAAAAAACAAATAATATTTAAATTACAATTTATATTAAAAACAAAATCAAATTGAGTAATATCAAATAAAAGAGCTAGCCTGGTAAGTAATAAATTATATTTTCAAAATTAACAGGCGCTCAACACTACATAATACATAGAAATACACAAACATAAAAAGAAAAACTAGTTATCTTAATTGCAGCATCACAATATATTATATTATATTATACTATATTATTATTATATACATTTTTGCAACATGTACGGGAAAAACAAATTGCTCCTTTTGATATGTACAAGAGTATAAAAGCGTAGAAAGGCCATAAGATATCCTTTTTTTAAATTTCGAGTTAGAAAATGAAATTTTGAAACTCAAGCTAAATATTTCATGTTCCAAATCAAAATATAATAAACAAATAAAAAATATAAACGTGTCCTTTCTTCACTTCATAAATTATAATATTATTTTTTGAAATACAGGTATAATTTACCTGCATGAAATTAATTCCTAAATAAAAATGAAAATTTATTAAATAATAGAAGGAATTGATGTATTTTTTCAGGTATTTTTAAATATCTGGCATTCCCCTTCAGTCTAAATTGATTCCAAAAAGCATAGAGACATTGAAGTGCTGTTCGAATGAAAATAATAAGAAACACTTGCATTACCATGTTAAATTTGTTTGACTTGTTGATAATATTACTCGCTATGTCAGATGCAATTTCTAGCTAATATGTCTAACAGACTAGGGTAAAGGACGTATCGCACCCCATACAGGCGTAAGCCGACTTATCTTTCATCACTGCCACTATAAGCCAATTATCATCGCATTGTAACCAACGTAATCAATGTGTTACAAAATTGTTCACCCTGGAGCTCTCTAAGCCTCTTATGATGAGAATGATTTTCAATATGAAATATTTGATAAAATGTAAAGAAAACTAAAGCCCAAGTAGATAAAGTATTGGTATTGGGATTGTAATTGAAGCCAAAGAATTCGTCTGTAGAAATGAACAAATTCACTTCTTTTTACTCAGATATCTTCCCTTTATACCCGAAATAAAGGATGTCATTAGACAAACCATAGACATAGGTACATAAAGAACGACAATTTTTCGGGTTGTCATGCCGTGACCTATCTACCTAATCGCCGTCGACTTATACTGCATTTCTTTAGGTTTAGCTGAGAATCTTTGCCCTGTTCTCGAGCTAGGCTCTGTGGGCAGGCGAACCCGCTATCAGAACCCCTGATATTCATTCCGGTTCTTGTTGTTGCTGGTCCTCTGAGATGTTCCGTAATGACTTCTGTAATGGTGGCATCCAAAGCTTGCAGACGTTTCGCCGATCTTTACTGTCGGTATCTCTGCAAAAGTAAACAAATTGTTCACAAGTCGTGTTAGAAGTTAAACGAAAAAACGTATTTCGGGAAGGTAATGTCATTTTTTCTACTTATATCTAATTTTATTTTCAATTGGATTTAAAATGAGTTATTATACAGCGCAACTTATTAATTTTGTTATTATTTCGACATACATTCTAATCAGAATTATTGTTACATAGAGATGAAATTTTGCAAGTACAATGTTAACACTCTATATTAGGTTTTTACATTTTTAGATATGTTTATACAACATAGTTCTCGCAAAAATTAAGTTTAATTAAGAAAATCATAAGTATGACATTTTCTCTTCGAAAATATAATTCTAAGGGAGAAAAATTGTCGTATCGACTTTAGCCACAAGAAAATCTTTCCTTTAGCATATACGACTAAAAAACACTTTTCATATTTAGTTCATAAATAGAGACAATAATCGTAATACAATACAACACGACTGAATTATTTATTGGCAAAATTTATCATCCCTTAAATGTCATCTAATTAACGATTTGTGAAGCTTAACGCTTTGTTCAAAAACATTTAGATAGAAAACTTATTTCGCTTATTTGTTACATAAATTAAATTTTTTCTGACTTATTTTTTATCTCCAGATGAATCATTTAAAATATACTATAAAGATTTCGCTATACTAAAGAACAATCCAGGAAGCTTTGATGCAAATAAAAAGTGAACAGATAACGTTAAATAAAGCTAGTAGAACTTATGGAATCCCCAAAGACACCTTCTATATACATTAAAAAATAAAGTGCCGCTGTTTCGAAAGATGGGGTCTACTAGTTATTTCAGAGAATAAGAAGAAAACCGGTGAAAACAATGGATTTTATAAAACATAAAAGTCGGATATTCTCTACATCCATATGATGTAAAAGACAGCACAGAAAATTTTAAATAATTGCAACGGACCAAACCCTTTCAGTAACTTTAGGGCTGGCCTGAAATAGTTTAGAGTGTTTTTAAAACACCATCAGGAGATAGTTTTAAAGAACTTTGAAGTAATAAAAATTCAGTACCGCCCGCCGTGAGCGGAAAAGTATAAGAAACTAGTTTGATGAACTACAAAATTTTTTGATCAAGAACAATAATAGTTATTTTGTGGTAGAAGACCTACAACGAATTCTTAATTGCGACGAGACTGAGATGCACTTGCTTGAAGAGTGAGAAAATTGCTAGGATCCAAAAGCACGAAACATTTTTATGACGTAGTAACCGGAAAAGAAAAAGGAAGCATTACTTACCACCAATGGTAATTTTCTCGTATTATTATTATTATTTCTTAATATTAAGTAACGTTATATGGAAAATATCTATGTTGTCCTGCAAATTAGCAAAATTTCGACACATTACATATAAAGGAGAATAGTGCAATATACGAGGGTGATCTGAAAAGTTTTCGACCTCAACATGAAGATGGCAGCACTCGAAAATAAAAGCTAGTGAATTTCGTTGTTCATCTGTTGACAGTTACTCACCAAAGTTTTCATCCATTTTGGACGAGCAGTTGTTATGTAACAGTCGTTTGAGTGAGTTGATGTGAGTGTTTTTAAGAAAATGGACAAAATCGAGTATCGAGCTGTCATTATATATTTGTTTTTGAAAGGCAATACGCCTACGCAAATCAAAGATGAGTTGGATTCTGTGTATGGGGACTCTGCACCATCATTTACCACAGTGAAATTTTGGGCAGCTAAATTTAAACGTGGTCGTAAGAGCTTGGGAGACGATGAACGTTCGGGACGTCCAAAAATAGCAACCAAATGGTGCTAGACGACCGCCGAATTAAAGTGAGAGAGATAGCAGAGGTTATGAACATGTCAAAAGAACGTGTTTGTCACATATTAAATCAACGTTTAAACATGAGAAAGCTGTCCGCGCGTTGGGTGCCGCGGTTGCTCACGTTAGACCAAAAACATGTTCGAATGAACATTTCCAACGCTCTATTGGCGCAGTTTAGGCGCAATAAATTCGAGTTTTGGCACCGATTAATTACTGTAGATGAAACTTGGATACACCATTATACGCCCGAAATAAAAATACAGTCCAAACAGTGGACTGCAATGGGGGAACGAAAGATCGTACAGAGAGTACAATAAAAAACTGCGAGAGAAGCTAAAGAAGAGAAATCTCTGAAGACGAGGAAACAAAATTTAAAAATTAAAAAGCTCATAGAAACAGAAAATAGTAAAAATGAAAATAAAAATTGTATAATAGTTCGTGAAAATGTGAGAGAAAACATAAATAAAGTGATATAACAGAATAGAATAAAAGTTTATTGACCACTCACATATATAAGTACATTTTCAGTGATAAATTCAGGTACTTATAAAAGTACTGCTGCACATATATTAATTAAAACTTTTAACAAACTTTCAAAAGATTTTCCAAGACATCTGTTTGATTTTATTCTATTTAAAATGATTGACAAAGGTGTTATAACGTCCAATATGTAGTTTATTATTTTTTGTAATGTTAATACGGGAAAATGGAATAACAATATTCTCAGCATGCCTATAGTGTTGGTGAACGTTGCAGTATTTGACCAAGTTTCCATCATTTTTATGACATGATAATGATTTAGTAAAAATATTCCAATCAATGAAGATATACAGGGTGGGTCGGGAGGAATGTCTCAAACTTTAAGAATATAAATAATTAAAAAAAACATTTTATTTTATTTATGTATTGTTATTATTAGGAACTATTACTATTTATTAGTATTACATTTATTTATTTTATTTTTTTGTTACCGTTTTATTAATTTAAGATGCAGTCATTAAAATTAAAATCCCTCTTTTTAAAAGTGATCTACTTGAAATATCAAACATATTGTGTCAAAAAAATTTATCGTCTATGTGATTTGTGTTTAATATTTTTTAATTTTTAAATCTTTAATTTTAATATTATCTGTTTTTCAACTATTTCTCTTCAAAACCCCCCAATTGAATATTTATTTTCATAACAATTATGATTTTAATATGTGTTTTTTTATTTCATACTTATATGGGTAATTTATATCCTTGCAAAGAAACACCTATCCAATGTTCTGATCTTAGGAAACTAAAAAGGACTTGTTAAATCATAGATTCATCTCGTAAGTGTTCATTCATTGGTCACAGACAAAATAGCTATCGCCCTAAGCTATATTGTCTGTGCATTGGTGTTTTCCCCCTATTAGCGACATCTAATTGTAACGGGCAAAGTTCAATAGCTTGAACGATACATTATTGATCATGTAATCTTTAAATTGGAGAAATATATTAACTTTGTTTATGATATAGTTAGGCAACCAGTCCAACTCAGATAGGAAACTACTAAATGGCGATTCTCTTATAAAATCCCTGTCACCCTTGTTGGCAGTATAATTAGGACGGTTATCTAACTGTATGTACACGTGAATATTTTGTCAGTGAATCTTCCGGTCCAAAAATGAAATTATTATTTTTAGTTCATTGCGGGAAAGAGGTTGCAGACCTTGAATTTTACCTTAATCGTGACTTTGAAGGTCAATTGAAGGTCAACTTCATAATTATAAATGGGACCCTCTATTTTTACCTTGGGGGTGTATTCAGCAGAAAATTTTACATCTGCATCTCAACTTTGACCTTGAGGTCAAGGTCACAGAAAGTTCAATGTTGCTCCGAGGTCAATTTTGGATCGGAGACTTCACTAACTAAATATTCACGTGTATCGATAAAAATGGGACACGTGGGATAAACAAGGATATTAGTACCGAAGGCTAGGAGATAATTATTTTTCGCATCTCCGTTCATCTATGATTCATGTTGGTAGGTCTCACTTATACATAACGCGCGCACAGATTTAAAGGAAAAAAGTGTTTTTTAACAGTCCGTTACTACTTATTGATAGCCAGCCAGTTCATTTATTTGTGACGCACGTGCAGGTCCTATTTGTTTTGTGTATCATTGTGCCTTGTGTAGTGTATTTATGCAAAGAATTTCCATGAATCCGAGAAAAATCACACATAAGGGAAATATTATATTAATTATCCATTTCAGAAGATGAGAAGATATATCATTAAAATTTTTCTGTTAGACGCCCTAGACTTGATAATACTAGCTCGTATACTATGGTACATGCAGAGCAGAGTTTTTAGACTAATTGAAATGCAAATTCCACCTTAAGTAGATTGTCTAGCTGATCATATTGTAGTTGTTTTTAATTATTTTGATCGCGAACATTTGTTTGCAGAATATACAGTCGTTTTAACCGTCTTAGTAGGTGCTTTGTTTTTTGTCCGTATTCCATGAGACATGTAGAGAGTGGTTTTCACTCCGCTTAAATGGAAAGTCTAGCTAGCCATATCGTAGTTGTTTTAACTACCTTGCCCGCAAACTTTTTGTTTGACAAATATTTGGGGAAGTACGGTCGTTTTGACCGTCTTAACAGGGCGTAGCAGCTTGGTTTTTTGCCCGCATTCCATGTGACATGTCGAGAGTGGTTTTCACTCCTTTGAATGAAAAGTCTAGCTAGTTATATCGTAGTTGTTTTAACTAGTTTGCCCGCAAATTTTTTGTTTGCCAAATATTTGGGGCATATATACGGGCGTTTTGGCTGTCTTAAAAGGGCTTAGCCGTTTTGGTGTTTTGACCACGGACAATTTGTTTGCAGAATATTTTGGGGCACTATGCGATTGCTTTAATTCGACTAAATAAGGTCTAGTCGTATTGACTTTTTGTCTGCATTTCATGAAACATGTAAAGTGTGGGTTTCACTCTTTTTACATGCAAAGTCTATCTAGCTCTAAGCATATAGTAGTTATTTTAACCATGTCACCCATAACTTGTTTTAGACATTTTGGCGTGATTCTACTGCTATTTTTACTCTCTGCATACCATGGTATACACGCAAAGTGGATTTTTCGTTCTAAAGGCTTCCTATTATAATTTTGCCTTGCTTTCATAGCAAAATTTAAATAATCTGCTTAAAGCTATATTTTTTCAGAAGCAGTGATTGTACTGTGTCCCTAAAAAATAATTGTACTTATGTACAAATATAATGCAATTTTTTTTAAGATAGATCGGAGTTATGTTAACCACTTCTTTGCTCTTACGGCGTCTTACTCAAAATAGTGAGTTAGTATATACTAATACTCACTACTCCCTTTTAATTCTAACAAATATTAGAAATTTACAACTTTTTACAGATGAGAGTGAATTAGGTGCTCAACAAATTAATGTCGTATTTAGTACGAGTTCCTGGAGATAGTTACGTCATATTAAACAGTGTAAAAGGCGAGCAATAAAATTAAGAGAGTATACCAAAAAACAAAGGGGGAGGGACGAAAATTGTGAGCAGTATGGATAAGAAGAGCGATGTGAAGAAGAGTTTACTGGCAAAAGGAGCCTTTGATGTAGATTGGTTCGGTCACAAAATGAACTGGCTGGCTATCAATAAGTACTAACGGACTGTTACGAAACACTTTTTTCCTTTAAACCTGTGCGTGTGTCATGTATAAGTGAGACCTTCCAACATGAATCATAGAAGAACTACGATGCTCAAATAATTGAGATTGATCTTCCTTACAGGTAAGTCGATCGAATCTTACAATTTCTGTGATAACTTATAACATTATTTAGTTATTTAAATATGCCTGAGTATGTTTTTTTCATTAGGTACCTAAGTATTTATATTTGGACATATAATTTATTTTTTTTACCTATATATGTATTAAATAATTATTAACGACTAAGCTTGTCTGTGCAACTATTTCTTTAGTATATTTGAGATGAAAACGATCAAAATTACTTAATTTTAATTAGTTTAATGACTTTATTAACATGACAATGCAGCAATGCTTTTTTCTTTAACAATTTATCGAAGGAGATACATCTGTCACCCCCGTATGCGACACAAGTGTATTAGCTAATTGCACAATAAAGATAATGATCGATTTGGCACACATATAGGTGGTTTTTTATCCCCTTATCGCGCCCTCTTATTTTTGGGGCTAATCGTATGAAAACGCAGGAGCGTTGTCGCAGAGTTCCAAGTATTTAGTATTCAGATAACGCGCTCCGCTGCGCTCATGCATATTCATCAAGCTGTAATTAATCATCGGGATGGGGTGCGGAGCAGAATACACCCCTAAATAGGCCCTGCATCCCTCGCACTCTCGCGTTATGCAAGTGGCGACACTTGCTATGTGCTATTTATAAATGGTTCCGATTTGCTTCCCCTTTAAAACAATAATCGTTAATAAACCAGATGGTTGCGTGAGAAACCACATGGTTAATATGTGTTTGTATAGTAAGTATCTTTTTGCCATTGATTGTTATACTATTTTTACAAATTATTATAAAATCCTACAAAATTATCAATCTATTTATTAATACTCAGAAAAATATAACTTTGTTCCTTTATTAAAAAAGATGTTTATTTTGTCAAAGAGTTCTACACTGAGAAAACTCAATTAATTAAGCGACTTTTACTGCACCAGACATTTGGAAAGCTATAATGGTTGATTTATTAAAAATAGGTGATTATTTTGCATAGTTGTAACATATATAATATAATTAGAATTAGAAAAATTAAAAAAAATTATATTGTTTTTGTTATCCGTGAATACATAATTTTCAATGCTTTAATTCAACTAAATATATTGTCCTCAAGTATTTAAAAAACCTTATCTAACATTTTAGAGATAAATATACCGTGTGTTCCGAAATTAATGAAACAGATTCACAGATTCAAAAGACAAATTTGGCGGACCCGTATTTTTTATTTTTGCCAAATGGCACCCTCTTTCGGAGTTACAACCCCCTGAAATCCGCCCCTAAGAATAGTCTTTTTTTATATCTTAGAACCCTCTGTTGTCCGAGAATGTGGAATCTGATAGTGCTAGGCTTTTTGTACGGGGAACCCCCTTAAGACACTTTTTCGTGGACCTCCTTGTCTTTGGATATGCATTATATTCTATCACATTTTGCCATTTTTCTCGAAAACATTGAGTTTTACCATAAAAGTATCAAGACAAAAATGTTTCAAAATTCAATGGTTTTCTTGCAGACTAAGAATTTTTAAGAAATTTAAATATGCAATCAAATTTTTTTGGCCCCAAAGACAGTGAGGCCCACGAAAAATTGTCTTAAGGGGATTCCCCGCCAGAAAGCGTAGCACTATCAAATACCACATGACATAAAACTCCTGTATACCAAATTTAGTGATTCTCGTACAACAGGGTTCTGAGATTTCAGAGTGCCGTCACATTTTGCCATTTTTCTCGAAAACATAAAAAAATATCAATAGACAAAAAAGTTTCCAAATTCAATGACTTTCTAGCGGACTAATAATTTTTAAGAAATTCAAACATGCGATCAAATTTTTTCATGTCATAAAACCCCAGTGTACCAAATTTAGTGATTTTCGTACAACAGGGTTTTGAGATATCAAAAAATACTATTCTTAGAGGCGGATTTCACGGGGCTGTAACTCCGAAAGAGGCCCCCTCTTTCGAAGGAAAAAATATAGGGTGTTTAAGTTAACAAAGTTATAGCTGTTTGAAGTTATCAAAATGTAACACTAAAAATGAACCACCTAGTATTAAATGTTTTAATTTGTTGGTACACCATATTTTAGTGTTACCTATGCCCTTTACAGGAACCAAAGGTTCACCTGGTATCATGCTCCTGAAAAGAATTACTAGCACCGCCGCGGACCCTTTCATCAAATTTTTTCTTTTAGAATTAGTATCTCCAAATCTATAACTCCTAGGTATAGTAAATATTTAATACAGTAACCCACAAATTTCCGTAGAATCCGAAAATGCCATAATATATAGGGTATTCCATTTAAAATAAGAAAGTTAATCATCTTCCGGTATAACTGGAAGTGCCATAAAGTTCTAAATATTTTAGCTGTGTTGGCCTTACTACCTTTGCTAGGTTGCCAATTTTTCAGAGTTATCCGATCTGCACTTTTCGAGATATCGATAGTAACGATTCCTGGTGGGACACCCTGTATATTTTTGTATATAATCAATAACCTTATATAGGGAGTCCGGAAAATGGATGGCAATCTCTCGTATTTGGGTACGAGGAAAACGGCACAAGATTATTTAATTCTTTTTATTCAAGCTCGCTCTATAGTTACTAATTCTTGAAGTTGGAAACTGATTTTTGTTTATATCTTTCTTACCTATTTTTAATTAAATTTAAATATTTTTTTGCTCGACGCTGTATTATTGAAGAATTGTATTTTACTGACAGCTACATTGGAGGCTCGCAAAACGTCCTCGTAGTACTTGGCCCCTATAAAAAAAAATATATTTTTAAATGAGAAAGGTGTACGTGTATAATACAATAAACATAAACAGCCAGTTGTTATTTTCAGACATTTACTATTGTTGTGTTGGTAATAGTATCGTTTTTATCAAAAACGAATCGTTGTATGAATAAACACAGCTTTCACCCAAAAATTATTCAAGTTTAATGTGAAACAAAAGTTATAACGAAAAATCGATTTTCAACTCACAGCTTCAGAATCTTATTGAAAAAATGAGATGCAAGTCTTGCGGGCAAATACACTTTTATTTTACGCAAATGCATATCTATAAATATTTTAACATAAGTTTGCGAACAGTTTTTATACCAGTTATACAGGGTGTCTCTGAAATAAGTGTGTTCCTTGAAAAGGGTAATAGAAGGCACGAAAATGAGCAACTTTTATTAAGAAAATGAAGGCCTAAATGCTGTTTTCAAGGAAATTAAAAAAATTTACCTTAAAAGTAAGCTGACCCTGTGCATCTTGTGCCCGTGCTTGACCGAGAAGTGGGTGTATCTAACAGTACCGTGTGGCGTGCACCACGGGAATAATTATTACACCACTATCAAGGATTTTACTGGAGACGGCATACTAAATTTTCGCAACATTCACTGTTTGTGTGATGCAAATCCTCACATTGTATGTATGTACAGAAATCTCGGTTCCAGTAGTGGTTTTCAGTGAATTGGTGGTATGGTGTTTTTGGTGACAAAATTTTGACCGTCTTTTGGAAGCATGCGTACATAGAAATAACTTTGAACAATTCATGTAGAGTAGAGCATATATTGGTAAATAATTCGTTTATTCGTTTAATTTTTGTGTTACTTTTAAACGAGATTTGAATAAATTTCAGCATATTCGAATACAAAATTTAAACCGTCGCGGAAACTATCAAAGATACAGCTGGCTACCACACCGGGAAGAGTTGTCAATTTGTTGAAACCTTCATGTGAATTTTTTTTTCAATTTAAAACGTAATGTTTCAGACCATCAGTTGTTTAACAAAAGTTGTTTATTTTCGTGCCCTCTGTCACCCTTTTCAAAAAACGCACTTATTTCAGAAACACCCTGTATACAAGATTTGTATAATTTCGATTAGGTTTAACTTCTACACTGAACGAGATACCAACATCAGAATTAGAAAAATATATGTGTCCATTTTACTCATTATCAATCATTCAGAGAGAGCTTATTTCGAATTAATAAACATATTTATAAAACTATTTCCAGCCGTTTTTTTTTTCTTTCTGAAGCAAGAATTCTTGCTCTCTGTTAAATATATTATACAAGGTTCCATTTGGAAATGTACTGAGATATTCGAAAATATAAAATATGGAAAATTGGTTAAACGGTGATGTTATAACGCTATGGTTTTTCAAAAGTAGTGGACTGTATGGATGTTGGATGCATAAAGGTTATAAAAAAAATTAGATGGTTGGAAATAGCTTAGCACTGTTGTAACTCATTTCCTTCTTGAAGGGCCCTTCTGGGTATCTTGAATTTGATGGCGGCTTCTATAAAAAATGCAGGTGGAGTAGGAAATCGGTCAGGATAGTCAGGATACGCACGCACTCGTCTTTACGTCATGTCTTATTGCCTATCGAATAAACATATACTGACTCACAAAAAAACCATTTCCAACAAAAAAAAAATAAAAATAAACAATCGTGTTGCAACAAAAGAATGACAATTATGCGGTGAAGCCGCAACAGGCGAAAATTTTAGGGCACTTTGTTACTAATTTAATGGCGGACACACCGATTTCAGTTGTCTGGGTTTTCGAGATATTTTGTAAATCTAATAAACTCATTTTTTTTTGTTTTACGAATTTTGTTTCAACGTCGTGGTTTTAAGAATACAGGGTGTGCCACCACGAACTCTATCGATGGATATCTGGGAAACTGCCCGACGGATTTTTTTGAAATTGTGATGGTGTGATACGGACCGTGGGGCCTACCAAGCTAAAATATTTTCAAGGTCATCGTACTTCCGGTTATACCGGAAGTTGATACTAACTTTCTTATTTTAAATTTATATTATTGCATTTTTGGAAAGAGCAACTATTTTTGAATTGAAAACATATAGCACACTACTTAGGATTGACCGTTTCCGAGATATTTTGATTTTTAAGCAAAAATTGACAGATGCAGACTGTCAGCAAAATGTAGTTTTCCCGGAAACATAGGTTTATTTTTTGTGCAAATTGGATATTTTGTAGAGGAAAACCTAATTTATCAAATTTGACATGAAAATTTTCCACTTTTTATACAGGGTGGTCAAAATTTTTTATCGAATATGAAGTTCAGAAAATTTGGAAAACTCGAAATTTTTAAATGGAAACCCCTAATTTTTTTAAAGTATTCGCATTCTGCACTAAAATTAAGTGTAACTTTGTTAAAGTTTCCCTATACCTAAACCTAGTGGTTTTCATTTTATTTACGCATAAACATTTCCCTTTTCTTAAAATGTTCCCATTTGTTTCGCACATTTTAGGTTGGCCATGACAGGTAAGTAATAATCAACATGACAACTGTCACAGGTTTTTAATAGTAAAATTTATTTTAATCAAAATGTCTTTCTTCAACTTCTCAACTTCTAAACATTTTTCACACCTTCGGATTAGTTCCTTGTGGATCGCTGCTCTAATAGAATCCGGTGATAGATGCTCAAATGCTTGACTTAACTCTATGCATGCAATTTTCCTTTGTTGTTACTGGAGTACTATACACACTATTTTTTAGTGTTCCAAATAAAATAGCATATATCACCGGATTCTATTAGAGCAGCGACCCAGACTAAATTCTTTTAGTAGTGTTTTACAGTTTTAACAATTTTGATTACTGAAAAATGGTTATTATTAATATATTCTACCTACCATCAAAAATGTTCCCCAAGTGTGAACACCCTGTAGATTATTTTGTCATATGTAATAGTTCCGTAAATAAGAACATACTGTATAAATAATTATCATGAATATAAAATGTAATAAAGCATAACGCTATTTAATCCTCAGATTTGACTGTATTTTACAATTCTTGAAATAAACATTAATTCCATATCTGCACGGTTTCCCGGCTCATTTTATCAGATGGAAACGCCCTGGAAATTATTAGAGATGATAGGAATAAATGGTAATACAAACAAAATTATTCAGAACTGAGTGCGGTGTATCTTTTCCGTAATAACTCATAATTAACTTAATGCAAAATGTTCATAAGCCTTATTTATTTTGCAGATATTCTGCAGGTTTTGCATTTCAAGTAGAAATTCATTTCATATTCAGATGAAGTAGCATTTCGGGGAATAAAGGGGTTGTTTTTAATTAAGAATTCAGTACACTTTCAGCAATTTGCTTTATTTCTAGAGATATAGAAGCGAGGAGTTATATAAATATTCTGGAGACTAAAATTTGTTAACCGGTTCTAGAGAATTCTATGCTCTCTACAACTGCGCCAGCTTAGCTCATATTTAAATTCTCTTAATTTCCTTTGTTTCAGCAAATGAAATGGAAGGTGAAAAATATACATACAATGTAAAAAAATTTGTTAAAGGGAGTCCATTTTTGTTTTTTTTTTTAGACTTACTATTAAGCTACTTAGTGCTGCCATTTAAATATAATAATGCGGAACACCTTATATCGGGTGAATTTTTTAATCAGAATCTTTCAAATATATCGAAAAATAAGCACTTTACAAAAAAAATAATCCAAATGTAATCATCCTGCGAAGGAAATACAATAGTGCTAAAACTAATCTCACTCCCCCCCTCCTTGTAAGTGGAGCGGGTGAGGTAAACTTTGAAATCTTCAATAGAAATCTTTATTTTTTATTGCACATTCGGATTCTATGGCTAAAAGTATGTAGGATTTGTCTGATTTTTTCCATTTCTCCTACTGACATCCTATATGCATACGACTTTACAATACGTTTGCATAAAAAATAACATTTATCATTTTTATGTAAAAAAATGATATCTGTAGTAATGTAAATGCATTTACATTACTACTAATCATGATTAGAGAATAAACTATTTTTATTGTAACCCAGGAACAGCGACGTCGTCATAATAGTTTTCTGTGCTTGATTAACGTAACTCCCTTCGCCTCTCATGTATCAGCCCTCGCCTCGCACCTTTCAGGGTACTTGATTTATGTGAGTCACTTTGCCTCTCACTTATCAGAGTGCTTGATTTATATGAGTCCTCTCGCCTCATCATCTTCCAATGATCTCAAAATGCTGCCCTTCGACTTCAATGCACTTATTAATCCGCATTTCAAATGACGTACACAATTGAGAAGTGTCTTCTTAACTTTCTGCACAAGTATTTCTGATTTGCTCAATCATATTTCTCAAGTCTTGTTGATTCTTATTGGTAAACTTTGTTTCTGATATTGCTCCACGAAATTTGGCGAAGTAAAAGCTGGTGATCTAGCAGACCATTGAAATCGAGATCAAGTACTTCACATGCTATCACCAAATGGTGTGCTGGGCAGTTCATTTTCCAAATCGTATGTATCAGTAGAAGAAATGAAATTTCGTCGATTACAAAAATAGGGATCCATATTTAACATTTCGGAGATACCCTCTAATTGTAGCATTAATGTATTTCCTCAAAGGAATGATTAAATTTCGATTAAGGACATTTTATTGGTAAAGGAAAGTTAAAAGAATCACATGATATAAGATGTTCCATATCATTATATTCAAATTGAGGGAGCACAAAATAACTTAAAAATCCTAAGATTAAAAAACATACAAATTTTAAATTGATCTTCATTTGTTCCGAAGTTACAGAGGCTAAGCAGATAACAGTACTAGCATTTCTTGGGAGCGTGCGAAAATTTGTTTTAGAACTTCTAGGACGTACTACGAATCTGTTGCAATTTAAAAGGATACTGGGAATTTATTGGTTGTACAGAGTGTGTTAAAGGTTAGCCGTAAGCCCCTGAATGTTATTTCTTCGCCAAAACTATTTGGATAAGAAAATGGAAATCGGATTGATCATTCCTATTATATTGCGAATCTAAATATGTAACTTAAAAAATAATTATAAATTCTAGTCGGAGGCGTCTTAGACTGAGAATGTCGAAAAAAAATACTGCTCCAACTTCAAGAGAAAGATATTTTAAATTTCAGACAATTTCAAAATAAAATGATACCTATACATACAGATTACATAGTTTTGAAGTATATTTAATTTAAAAATAATGTTACATGCGGAAAATATAATTATGCAATTTTTTCCAGATATTCTGCCATTCCGGTACTTTTGGACCACCCTCGACATTAAAATATATTATTAAATAAAACAAAAGACGATAAACCCGTGATCCTAAAATTAATCCTCTTATTTTTTTAATTTAATATTTGCTATATTTATGAAACTATTTTCAAAATACCACATAAACATTTCAAAATTATTACAATGTGAATGCCTGGAAACTCATTAAATAGCTGCATGAAATTAATGATATTATAGGTAGATTCGAAATCGGTTATAGGTATCATTAAAAGCTATAAAAAAAATTTACAGCTCTATAAGGAAATTATGAAATATTTTTAGGGTACCTAAACTCTTTATTTTGATATGCAGATATATACGTATTTGCTCTGGATTCACAGTATCACAACACGTGACGTTCATAACGGAACGAAATATACAGGAATGTATTATATTTTGCCTATACTAAGGGAGTGTAATGTATTCAATTTTTAGAAATGTAAGTACGATACAGCTTACACTTATATCAATAATTTTGGGGCATCTTGTAAAGATCAATAACTTCAGAAATAGAAATATGAATTCCTAGGGTGCTTCTGAAATAAGTGTAAAAAATTAAGAAGATAATAGAACATAAAAAATATGACGATTCTTCCTATAAACCTATTCATTTTGAGATGCTAGGAGGAAATCAAAATTTCGTAACCTCCTCAAAAAAAAAAAGACGCATTGACATTTGTTATAGGTAAGTTATTGGTAGTGCTATATGACTATCGTTAGTTTTCGACCATCTGCTAGAGGTTAGAAAGCTATCTTTTATGACAACTTTTTTGGAGCTAAGTTGTAACTCATTTGTATACTCAGCGCCGGATTAGGCCTCGGTGGGGCCTGGGGCTTAAAGGGAAGGGGCCCTCTTAAGGGCAGAAAAACAGCAAAAACCAAAAAAAAAATGTTTTATATTTAATGTATTATTAAGTAACATGGTAGAATGAGTTGTTTTATGTTAAAATATTTATTTTGTCAACGAGAACAGAATACATTAAACGTAACCTATTGACAAAAATTTTATTACATATATTTCTTTCTGGACTTTACTTTAGCAAATTCTGAAATAATGTCATTAAAATCAAGCGATCGTAATAAATCTCGTTCAATGCTGAGTCTTGATAAAGCAGACAATCTTTCATCAGTCATCGTTGATCTGTACATATTTTTTATTCGCTTTAAGACAGAAAATGGCCTTTCTGGTTGTATAATATCGTTAAATATTTTCAATAGGCTGAAAGGTTACATAGGATGATTTTTACGAAAATTAATATTTGCACCATCACAAAACTTCCTTTATGAGAATGCAATAAAAGTCCTTTTAAATTAATTTAGTATGCTATTTTCTTAATATTAAATTTTATATGTAATACATCATACATTTCCAATGAAAATGATTTGTTCAGGTAAAAAATAGCATTAGAAATTTTCATTAAGTATTTTTATTACCGTTCATTAACGTTTTTTTTTAATTTTGGCAATAGCATGTGAGGCCCCCGGAGCCTGTGGGGCCCGGGGCTACAGCCCCCGCTAGCCCCCTGGTTAATACGGCGCTGTGTATACTGTATGTCATATACCTAATATAAAATTTAATTTCACCCGAAAAATCACCGCAGACTAAATACCTATCTTCTTTTATACGAATTTATAAAATAATGTTTTTCCTGAACCTACTTTTTTAGTTTGCTTTTATGTCGAAATTTGGTTAAAGCGCAAATTAAAATATACTTTGAACATTGTTTTTTGTTATAGAGAACCGATACTTTATTTATTTATTTTTAATATGGGATTAATAAATGACTGAAAAAGGATTTACAATATTTTAAATGTTACTGTAATGTTTTCAAAATATTATCGCCGAACTGCTAATGTTAATATAATTAATAAAAAATAAAAAAAAATAAAAATATAGTTATTTATTTTCAAACCTGAACTGAACTATCAGTTTAATGATTAAAAATTGTTTTTAAATGTTTTGAAAATTTTATAATATTGATTAATAACAATTTAAAAATATTTTCAAAATATTAAAATGCTGTATGGGTTAGCTAGATTTCATTATTAACTTTGTCTTTAAACTGTCCGTTTATATTTAAAAAGTTTCTGTCACTGAGTTATAGATTGGAGATGTAAATGGGAGCAAGAACCTAATATTGGCCTACAAAAAGCTATTGAATTGTTAAATTCATGTGATGATTTTTTTATGGATATCAATTATATAAACGCACATAGCACAGAGGTAAAAATCTCTAGCTACTGTTAAACAATTTTTACTTCGATCGATCCTTCTCAGCAAAACTTTCTTATTGGTTGATTTCCGTCAGTGTTTTTCTTCCATTTTCTCCTGTTTTTTTTTTTTTTTTCGTAAGTATTGTAATCTCCAACCTCTACATATTCTTCCCTCTACACAACTTAATAATAATTAAACTTGCCAACATTTTATTTTATTTACTTTTTATTTCGTATACTGTATAATTTTCAGCAGTTTTAAAATTACTTGGTCGTCTAAATAAAAATCTGCCATGGCGTAGATTTAGCGCACTTTGCAATATCTCGCTTTCCATTTTATTTTTACAATTTTTTTTAAGATTTGCTCAAAATTTTATCAATATTTAATGCGCGTGAGATGTGTCTAGATGGTCTATTTACTCTAGGTACCTATCAACAAAAAAAAATTTCAGCTGGAATATATTATTTTAATTAAGAACGAATCGGCATTTTTGCTTGGTTAAAAATCAATTCGAAATATTTTTATTTCAAAAAGTTAGTAGTGTCAGAAAAATATGTTATATACAGGTAAACTGCCTTTTTCGTATAAAATATTAAAAATTTCATTAGCAAACACAGTTCAGAATTAAACATAGTTCCCATATTCCAAAATTTAAAAGAATTGGCCTAGTTAATTTTTTTTTGATTTTTGCATCTTTGCATTTTTTTTGTATAAGAAATTGGGAATACATTATTTATTAGTTTAGAATTAAAATGTATGTTTATGTATCAAATTTAATGCCAACAGTTTTTTATTTTGCAAATCAAAAAACATCAAAAAAAGGCTGATCAATTTAAAATTTTATATAATATAAATTTTAATTGCCCATAACTTTCTCTAATACAATTTTTTGATATCTTTTAAAAACAACATTTTGACATAGAAAAGATTATGTAAAAAAATGCTTTTTAATCAAACTGGATTGTTTCCCAAAATATCAAATTTCAATACAAAATTTTAGACCATCTGGAATCACCTTGTGTACATATTAAAACGTTGAGAAAAGATTGATTATACCCTACGTGTTTCATATCTGGGATAATGTAGTATTGCATTCTAAACAAAAAATCATTTGCTATATCTTATACATATGTTCACCAACTTAAAGCATGTACATACCTATATTTTTAATTCCTAATACGTATTACGTCAGTCAATACAGTATGTTATCACATATAGTTCCCCTTCTTTAATATTATTTTGAGAAATTTCAAGGAAAATATGATAAGCAAATATGTTATTAGATACTCTATTTGATGATTATGTTTTATATTTATATTTTATAAAGAATTTAACCTAAAGAAGCTTATCGAGTTAGTCCGTAGTCTTGCCGCTTGCCTCACACCAGAATTTTTTTCTATCACATACGCCAAATAATAGGCAACCGGGGCAACCCTCATGATATTATAAATTTTACCACGGGCAACCGCATAGTACCCATTGTCATGAAGAATGTCTCAATATTTTTACTAGATGGATTTTCGACCTTATGTACTTTGGACATAAGTGCCAAAAAAATGGCTTCTTTGCCATGACCTTAAATATTGCCATATTCTGGCAATATTAGAAATATTTAAGAAGTTTCAAACCCCAAGCGACAAACTAATAGAATTTGAGAATTTATATATTTAAATTTATAGAACAATATTGACTTTTATAGTAATTATTAAATTAAAATTGTATCAATGTTACCGAGCATGTGCATTAAAAATAACCCACTAAACACGAAACGTAAATGAAACGTTGCAAATGAGATGTTTTACTAAACATTTGAGACATTAACTGGAACCGTTTCTGTTTCATTACAGAAATGTAGCACTTGAAAACTTATTTAGTGAAACATAGCCGAAAAGTTACAATTGAAGAGAGTTTGAAACATTACTCGAAACATTACCTTTCGATCTCGGAAACATAACAGACGAACAACCCTTTGCTATTTTTGCTTATCTTATGGAACAATCGGCATTAGTTAAATTTTGCTCTCAATCCCCAATCCTTCTCAAGCGTTAGTTCATTTGCCTTTGTTATATAAAGATATAATTAGAAAAAAAAATGTGGTAGCATATTTATAACACAAGTCTAGAAAAAATGTATGTTCGTGACTTGCGTAGACTGCGCGTAACAGCCCGAGTTTATTTGTTTCCCGTGTGTCGTTTCAATTCGTATTATGTTAGGTTAGGTTTGCGGTTTGTCAGTTTGCTTGGTTTCGTTGTTATTCATCTTTACTTTGACGCTATTTTATGTGATAATTTGTAGTGTGTGCAGTTGTGGTTATTGTAAGGTGCATATAAAATAATGAATATTGATGCAAAATGTTTAAAACGATATGTGTAGAGATTTCCAATTTTGCGTCACATCTACCTAAATATAGTTATACCCACTACCTATTACAGACAAGAGGACAAGGGACAAGAACTAAGAAAATGGAACAACAACTATACGTTTCGATATAATTTGAAGAGCAACTACTTAGTCAGTGAGAACTATTTGAAATATGGATGAATCAAGTGAAATAGACGTCATTTATTTTATATTTTGTACAAATGTTTATATTTGTTTATGTGTATAGGCATGCTTAAATAAAAGAGTTTAGGTATACCTACAGATATTTACTTTGTCAAGATATCATTTTGTATCCTTATTTCTGCTGTATAATTTATTATTATTAAAAGGATATATGTAATATTGACCATGCGTAGAAGAAATTATAACTTTATATTATTTTTCAGTAATGTTATTTGTTTTTCATGTACCTACCATTTTAAGATTCATAATCATAACTAACTTTTTCTAATTATCAGTTCGTCATTGTTACCATATTCATGAAGGTCTCAACATTAGAAAATTTCCATTTCAGAAGCGTATTTGAACTATATAAAATGTGTAGCTTTTTTTTAATGCTTCTGATATTGTTTTGTGATATTTTTATTTGTACGATGAATGGCAAAATTCATAATCCATATTAGAAACTTTTTTCAGTGGCTTCTCAAAAAGAAAGAAATTCTTAGTAAAAGTTGCCGCATCCCCAAACTAGAAGAGCATATTTATTTTTTTTAATATACAATGTAACTTTTTTTAGTTCGAATTAAGTCATTCACAATACAAATAAAAATATCACAAAGGAGTATTAGAGATATTTAAAAAAATACTCACACTATTTATACTATTTCAAAAACGCTTTTGAAATGAAAATGATCTAAAGTTGAGAGCATTATGAGAACAATATGGTAATAAAATTATTATGTTACTCAAACATTTCTGAAAATATACTGAAACGTAAAACAAAAATATCGAGGGCATAAATGGAACATAAAAAGAATGTTACTGAAACCAATTTTTTGAAACGTTTCATTGGAAACGTATTTTGGGGAGGACATCTTGGGCTTCTAGAACGTTACCAGAAGGTTGCATGGATTTTTTATGAAACGTTTCAAGAAAAATGGAAACGTTTCTGAAACATGTCAGAAACTGAAAAATGTTTAGTGGGAATTTCATGTAAGCCAAGTAGCCTCGCAACAGGATATCAATCAAGGAAAGTTTGGTTATGGTTAAGGTACCGTCTATTCTCTATAATAAACTACTTGAAGAAAAAACACTCCATAAACACACTGATACAGTACAACACCAAGAAAAACAATAATACTTGGTAGAACTAGAAATGCCGAGATTAAACAAAACAAGAGAAAATACGCTAATGATATGACAGCGATAACATATCAACAAGAGCTCACCTGCGTATGAGGCTATTCTTTCCGAGCATGATGAGCATTAGGAATAACACGGCTAATGCTAATGTTAAATTTTTACTTTATTTAAATTTAGAAATACTCTTTTATATCGTTTTTTGTAAGTTTTAAGCACATTAGTATTTTACGAAACACGTGTTAGTAGTTCTTACATACTTCCAAATCCTTGTAAAAATAAATTAATTTGAAGTTGTTCATATTTATTGTGTCTATATAAATAGCAGTACACAAGGGTCAGATTCGCTCTGTACAGTACCTACAATTTCTACAACCTACGACACTTTGTTGCGGGTTGTCTAAATACATGACGTCATACTAAAAGAGTCTATTCAGTGAGTGACCTTAACCGGTCCGTAATTGATCGTTGACAGTGACAAAATATTAATGTTATAACTATTTTTCTTTATTAAGTAATTATACTTAGTAAGAAAAAGAACTTGGTCCAGTTTTATCAATACCTTTGACTGGAAAGGAAACATGCACTTATCGATTGCTAATTCTAATACCGGTCTCACATGCAAAGATCATGTCAACGAACAATATTTAAATGGAATGGAATTTGGCATTAACAGTTTCTGGGAATATTCGTTCACAAATAATACTGTTTTCGAAACTCTAGATATTTATAAGACATTGCATCATTGTTCTTAGAAAAGGTATAATTTTTTTAAGACTGAATCACAAAATGGACTTCATCGATGTGACGTGTTCTCAATACTTAAGTAAAAGCGTTACAGAAAATAAACTTACTATGCATATCAAATTAATTCCATTACATTTTCATCACAAACTAATTTGACCTATTGCAGCACCTAATTCTAAAAATATATGTACCTATAGGTGCCCACCAAACATTTTTCAGTTTCTGACATGTTTCAGAAACGTTTCCATTTTTCTTGAAACGTTTCATAAAAAATCCATGCAACGTTCTGGTATCGTTCTAGAAGCCCAATATGTCCTCCCCAAAATACGTTTCCAATGAAACGTTTCAAAAAATTGGTTTCAGTAACATTCTTTTTATGTTCCATTTATGCCCTCGATATTTTTGTTTTACGTTTCAGTATATTTTCAGAAATGTTTGAGTAACATAATAATTTTATTACCATATTGTTCTCATAATGCTCTCAACTTTAGATCATTTTCATTTCAAAAGCGTTTTTGAAATAGTATAAATAGTGTATTTTTTTAAATATCTCTAATACTCCTTTGTGATATTTTTATTTGTATTGTGAATGACTTAATTCGAACTAAAAAAAGTTACATTGTATATTAAAAAAAATAAATATGCTCTTCTAGTTTGGGGATGCGGCAACTTTTACTAAGAATTTCTTTCTTTTTGAGAAGCCACTGAAAAAAGTTTCTAATATGGATTACGAATTTTGCCATTCATCGTACAAATAAAAATATCACAAAACAATATCAGAAGCATTAAAAAAAAGCTACACATTTTATATAGTTCAAATACGCTTCTGAAATGGAAATTTTCTAATGTTGAGACCTTCATGAATATGGTAACAATGACGAACTGATAATTAGAAAAAGTTAGTTATGATTATGAATCTTAAAATGGTAGGTACATGAAAAACAAATAACATTACTGAAAAATAATATAAAGTTATAATTTCTTCTACGCATGGTCAATATTACATATATCCTTTTAATAATAATAAATTATACAGCAGAAATAAGGATACAAAATGATATCTTGACAAAGTAAATATCTGTAGGTATACCTAAACTCTTTTAT
>NW_019416406.1:108503-115948 GCF_000390285.2 Anoplophora glabripennis | reverse complement strand
TTTTTTTCTTTCTGGGAGGTCTTTTTATATACATAATAAACAAGATTCCGTTGTAAAAGTTTATAAAAGTTTTTTCATTTGTTTATAATGATTTTTTAAAGTTAACAAAAAATGAAAAATCCGGGAAATGTTATAAAAAAAATTTTTCTTACCAAGTGTTAATAATTAAACACTTAACTTTTGTAAGAGCAGAAACTCAAAATTTTACCCAATTGTGCAGCCTGGAAGATAGTTACGGAATACAATGAACTTTTGAGTTTCTGCTCTTACAAAAGTTAAGTGTTTAATTAAAAATAGACAAAATTGAAGAAAACAACAAGAATATAAAATATTGACATTAGTTGGAAAAAAAAGTACAGAAAACCCAGAAAATGTACCCTTAATCGTATGATAATTTAAACAAATAAAGAAAAATCGTAAACAATTGGAATAAAAATTACAAAAAATTTTTTATTGAGTATATTTATATAAAAATAGAACCATTATGAAGCAGGTAAAAAAAT
Source organism: Anoplophora glabripennis (assembly GCF_000390285.2). Classification (NCBI taxonomy): domain Eukaryota; kingdom Metazoa; phylum Arthropoda; class Insecta; order Coleoptera; family Cerambycidae; genus Anoplophora; species Anoplophora glabripennis. Next base: position 115,445 of record NW_019416406.1, on the reverse strand, counting down.
TCATGTTATAGATATAGATCAATAAATTATCTAAAAGATTTACCTGAATGTCAAAGATCGTATCAATAGTTTAGAAGTTATAACAATTTATAAGTTTATAAAATAGGTGACCGCTTCAGCTTTGATGTGATGAATTTAAAAATGCAATAAAAATTAGAAAAAAAAATTATTTACCACTTTGATGCAACATAGCTGTATTTACAATTTTTTAAAGTTACGAAAAAAAGATAAAATGAAAATCAGAATTTGTTTATAACAAATTGTATATAAAATAAACAATGAAAATTTGAATATTTTTTTTATGTTGTTATATTGAGAATGGCAAATGATTAAAAAAAAATGATTTCTTAATAAATAATTTAAATGACAAATAAATAAAAAAAACGAATATAAACAATTAAAAAATTTATTTAAGAAAAAAATTTGTTTTTAAAAATCATTATTTTACCAAGACAATAAAATGGCAAAAAAATGTTTCAAAAATATTAAACGTCCATTTGTTTATAACAAATTTATAAACAAATAACGTTAACATTTTTTTAAGTAAGCTAATAAACGCAATATATTAATAGAAAAACAAGTAAAATTAAACATTTGGTAAAAAAAATTTTTTATAACATTTCACAACAAATAAATATCTTGCTTAAATTACACACATATTGATTTAACTAATATTATCTTATTTAAATAATTTCTCAAACCCTAGATAAAAACTCAAACCGCATTAACTGAAGCTTTTTTGTTGTATCTGCCGGTAGCTGGTATTTTACTAATTTCCATGTCACGTGATATGAATTTATTCCGTTACCCTATCATTTCATCCCAAGAAAACTGTATTTCCAAATATATGTGTAGTGGATCATTTAACTATTGAACATAAGATGGCGCAGTATCGAAAGTGTAAAATTGAACGTTAACGATTAAATATCAAGTTTACATACATATGGCTCCTCCTTGTAACGAATTCGAGAACTAAAATTTGATCAACTATTCTTCCATAAGAAATATAATACTATATTTACTTATACAATGGTATAACTATATTTAGGTAGATGTGACGCAAAATTGGAAATCTCTTTACACATATCGTTTTAAACATTTTGCATCAATATTCATTATTTTATATGCACCTTACAATAACCACAACTGCACACACTACAAATTATTACATAAAATAGCGTCAAAGTAAAGATGAATAACAATGAAACCAAGCAAACTGACAAACCGCAAACCTAACCTAAATAATACGAATTGAAACGACACACGGAAAACAAATAAACTCGGGCTGTTACGCGCAGTCTACGCAAGTTACGAACATACGTTTTTTCTAGACTTGTGTTATAAATATGCTACCACATTTTTTTTCTAATTATGTTTATATAACAAAGGCAAATGAACTAACGCTTGAGAAGGATTGGGGATTGAGAGCAAAATTTAACTAATGCCGAATGTTCCATAAGATAAGCAAAAATAGCAAAGGGTTGTTCGTCTGTTATGTTTCCGAGATCGAAAGGGAATGTTTCGAGTAATGTTTCAAACTCTCTTCAATTGTAACGTTTCGGCTATGTTTCACTAAATAAGTTTTCAAGTGCTACATTTCTGTAATGAAACAGAAACGTTTCTAGTTAATGTTTCAAATGTTCAGTAAAACATCTCATTTGCAACGTTTCATTTACGTTTCGTGTTTAGTGGGTGGATTTACCTTTAATTGATAATTATATTTTTTAGGTATTATACTTTTTAAATTTATGTTAGGATATTTGAAGTCCAGAGCGAAACAAAATATTTATTCACTTATTTTTATCGTACACGTCATAGGTACAATACAATCTGAATTTCGCATTTTAAAACTTGAAAATCTTATCGTCTGCGGTACATCGCACATGAGAACACGCCTTTAGCAGTTGGCGTTTATCATGGAATAACGAATAACGTCAGAGTCTCATTCGACCGACATTACCCGAAATCTTCCGAACTAGCGTCATTAAGAACCAAAAGAACGCAAATTGTCATCAGCTGTGTTGTTATACGTTTCACGTTGTTTTTGTATTTATATTTATTGTGAAGAAGAACAAGAATTTGGACAATACAACAGTGTCAACATGAAGATTTATATCTTCGTTGCCTTGCTGACGTTATTTGGTAAGTAAAAATTGCGCACTTCCTATTTTGGGTAATTTTCTTAGTTTTTTTTTGTTCTATTTGTATCATTTGTGACGTTTCATCATATTTAAAAAAATCTATTATACTATTCTATTATTCTTATTAAAGGTTTTAAATATATTGGTAGAATTCTCTAAAAGCATTTATCCAATTTTTACGATGAAATTACAAAGAATGCTATTTATGACTCAGTGTATCTAATTATGAATTTATCAGTAAGCAATTTCTAATATGCCGCTTATATTACTTATGTACCTGTTACAATATAGTTAATAAATATTCTTAAATAATCCATTACCAATAATAAATAAATGAAACAACTAATTCAAATATCGAGGTAAAAGAACTAGAGATTACCACAAAGAAGTTTTAAAGCTATTGCTGTAATTTTATTGGATGTTATGATTTTTATTTACTTATTTGTGTTCTAAAATATACTGACCTTTAACTTATAAGATAAACCTATTTGTTATTATCTTTGTTATTGTCCTCTTACCCTTTAAAGTTATTTACTTACTGCGAAATGGTATTTCGACTTAACTAATGATAGTTATTTTAATTGATAATGACTTTTTCACTGTTGATGTAAAGAACAAGTCCATCTCTTATAAAATAAATTCTGAGACAAAATAAGTCGAAAGTAGTGAGACAGCATTCCATTTTTGTAGTGTTACAAAGCCTTTGTCTAATATAATATTACATTTATGGTATCAAGTTATACATCACATTCTAAAAAAAAACTATATACATTTTCCCCATTAAAATAAAATGTACCCATACACAGGGATTATCACAACTTGTCAAGGATAAAGAAAGGTGCTTTACCTTGACCAAATTCGAGAATATTTTTTTATGCAGAATTTAGTAAATTGAAATAGCACAAACACCATCAGATAATCACTAGGTCAAAATATATTAATTTGGCCAAATATAAGTAATTAAGTAAAAAGTTGATTTATTTGCAAGTTATATAGTGTTTTTAAAATCACACAGGCAAATGTCTTGAAGGACTGATATAAATTCATGTATAGCAATTTTAAATACAATATAATTATTGTAAATTCAAAAAATTCAGTTACAGAAATTTGCATGGATGGAAAATATATATTTTTCTTTGAAATTAATGAATCAAACATAAATTTTGAGAGTACTCAGTACTCATATTATTCAGAGATTCTTAATGACTGTGTCTTAGTATCTCGGTCACTAGTTGATATAATAAATTCAGTGACTTTTTTACTTTTATTTAATTACAAAAGTCAAATGTCCAACGTTTGAAAAAATTGTTATATCTAAAAATTTTCTTCGGTGAGAACAAATTTGCTTTAACCAGTAAATATGAGGTTTATGGTTACATTTTTTGCAAAAATTATACTTAACATGCCTGGAAAAAAAAATATAAGTATATCATTCCTGAAATACAAATTACATTTGACTGGAAATTATATACCTATGTATTGACATATTTGTATAGATCTTACAGCTTTGTTATAAAATAGCAGCTTATAAAAATGGTAGTTAATATAAATGCAGAATTACCTACTTATTTATATGATTTTACAAAATGTGCTCAAAATGGTGTCCCTGTGCCTCAATATATATTTCAATAAGAGTCTTTTCACATATCCTTTTATTCTCTTAAAGATGCCTATATCCTGATGATTCTACTGATATTTTTTTTTAACTAGCAGCATTTATATAAAAAGCGAGAACTTTTATACATTATATCTATGCAGCTTGAGATGCCGCTGGTTTGAGTTGAGACTTAACTTAACTGAACGTCATTATGTTCATGTATTGTGCATACAAAATTTTATTTCAATAGGTGCTTTAATTTTTCAGAAAATATTCAGACACCTGTAACTTTAAAACTCTCTTATCTTAAAAACATGGATTACAGGGCTGATGGTTATATTTGTAACAAAATATTCTTAAATGTTGTACAAGGAAAATGCCTCTTCTTTTTTGACTTCTAGTGTTACACCCAGTATATAAAAAGCAGGAGAAATATATATATCCTATTTATGTTTTATTCATTTCAATTTCATAAGGTATCAAAAAATTTTTCTGAGATATATCTATTAATCCCCTATTAACAATTAAATCTATTGGACATCAATGATATTTATCTTATGAATATCATTGATGTCCAATAGATTTAATTGTTAATAATCCCCTATTAACAATTAAGTATTTAAATATATCAAGTATAATTTTATTATCATATACATATTTATTTTGGTACCTACATGAAATACGGAGAGCTGAAGGAACATATTATGCAGTGACGGCTCGCGAAAATTAAAGTGGTCATATATATACATCAGCTCTACATGCCTAAACGGCCCTTGGCTATGAGATCTTTCACTCTTCTTTCCCATCTTTTTCGGTCCAGGGCCTCTTCCTTCCAATCTCTGACACCTACATCCCTCACGTCTTTTGTCACTTCCTCGAGCCATCTTTTTCTCGGTCGCCCTCTTCTTCTCTTTCTTCCTTCACCTTGTATCAGTATTCTTTTAACCCAACTTTCGCCCGACATCCTCGCTATGTGCCCCAACCATCTAGCTCTTTGCATTTTGACCACCTGAACAATGTTTGGGTTTTTATACAGCTCCTCTATTTCTTTATTTGTTCTTCTCCTGAATTCGTTTTCGACTTTAATTCCTCCAAAAATTTTCCTTAGTATTTTTCGTTCCCAGACTTCTAACTTGCTTTCCTCTTTCTTTCTCATTGTCCACGTCTCGCATGCATAAGTAACTGTAGGCCTCAATATTGTTTGGTACACCTGTACTTTCGTTGCTCTTGTTATATTCTTTGCTTTTAAAAATCGTGAAAACATTCCCGCAGCCTTACTTCCTTTTGCTAACCTTTTTTCTATTTCCTTTTCTTCATCGCCCTTACACGTTAGCGTTACTCCTAGATATTCGACTTGTTCTACTCTCTCTATCGTATATCTCCTATTTGCAGTGCAACTAATATTTAAATTTGCTGGAAGTCCTCTTTTTTTAAATTTACATAGAGATCTTTAGTAATGAAAAAGTTTGGAAAAAAATTAACCAATAAAAAATTAAAATAGGAGTGAATGACCCCGGAGATGTCAGGATTCAAACTTTTTAATATATTTCCTTCTTATCTGTTATATGAAAATATGTGGTATTTACCTATTTATCAGAATGTGTTTGATAATCATATTAAAAAGAATGTAGGTACAGTTTGTCTTAAGGAATCATACTTAAATGAATCATTAATTTAACATGAAAAACTTTTTATGAGTCATGGTTTTTATTGGCTTTATAAATGTTTTCTTTACATAAAAATTTTAACACGACCGATCAAGTAGTCAAGTCACTAATTGGATTAGCTTTTACTATTCTCAAAATTTGTCCTACTTACTTATTTAATTTTTTTTTTGTTGGCTTATTGAATGTGAATATTTTTGTATGGAATATTCCAATAATCTTCTACATTCTAAATATCCTATAACTTATTATAAGGGATTTAATGAAAAAATTAGAGCAAACTCTATACCAAGGGTCGGCAACTGGCGGACCGCGGTCCAGGTCCGGACCGCGGAAGGTAAAATACTGGACCGCCAAAAATTGTTTGAAAGTATAAATTACTCAAATAAATTATTTAAAAAATGTTTTTTACGTTTAAGTGCCAATGTTATCATTTTTTCTAGTATTTTACAATTGTGTGCGTGTTTTGAGTTCTTAATGGTTAGTAAGCAGATTAAATTTGAGTCCAAATTAAAATAAAAAATAAGAAATATGAATTTTTTTCTGGACCTCGTTAAAAATTTTCAAAAGTATCCGGACCCCACCTAAAATTACTTGCCGACCCCTGCTCTATACCTACAAGTTTATCCTCAGAATTTTACACATATATTTACTTTTAGAATATTTTCTCTTGATCTTCAATATATAGATTAATGATTTCATTACTTGTTTCATCATCAAGTTAAATTCAAAACAATTATGTTGTGTGATGCACAATCCAGTTGCGAAATTTTGATATACTTTTAATTACAATTAGACAGACTTGTACGGATTAAGATTGGATTCCATAATGCTTTTATATGAATAATAACACTCCATTAATTAAACATTATATTTTATAAGATTATAGTTTTTTATATAATGCCTGTGGTAGCTGACGCTACTCGTATCTTCTTAGCATTGGGTACAAGATTCTAAATTAGCAGGAAATTAAATCAAATTAAATTTATGTCTAATTTTCATAAATATCAAATGATTCCTTTAATTAAGCATCGAAAACAGTAAAGCTGGTTATCAAGGTTACAGAATTGTGTCTTTTTTAAAGTTGTACTACATGTTTTTCCAATCCAAGCAAACAAAATACTGTTGTGTTAAAATTTTATTATTATCAGAAATCGTAAATAAATTATACCTATATCATAAATATTTTCATCATGACTTAAAGAAGTTTCTATATTTCATTTCTATCATAAAAATAAATAACTTGAAAGCTTGTTATTTAATTACCTAATATTCAACATTAGTACAAATTATATTGATAGTAATATAAGCGATTGTTTTTTGTGTGTATGTAGTTGTTTGAATAAAATACACCATTAGCTTATAGTCCAATTAACTAAGCCTTTCAATCGAAATTTTGTCAACTTGGCTGAATTTTTGATATGAGTTAGTTTAAGGTATATTATAACAATAAGTGAGAGTAATTTTTTGTTCAACCCCCGGCCAAGGGTGGAAAAAGATAAAACAAAGGGCTTTTTCAAGATAACTCAAAAAGGGTAAG
>NW_019416406.1:0-107410 GCF_000390285.2 Anoplophora glabripennis | reverse complement strand
CTTCGAAGGATACTCCATAAGCTCCTTAGAATGGCTATGTCCTGGCCTTGAAGTCCAGTATTTCCTGTGTTCTGTCTCAGTCCATTTGCCCAGAGCCCGCCTGACCACACTGGGAGATGTGCCACAGAAAGGCTCCGGGCCAATGAACTTTGTTTCGGATCCCTTCCTAGCAAGTTCATCCGCTTTCTCATTTCCACAAATGCCATTGTGCCCTGGCATCCAACACAGTCTGATTGTATTGTTGGTGTCCAGTTCAGTCTGCATTTGTAAACAATCCCACACCAGTTTTGAACTTATCTTGTCTGCGCCTAAAGCTTTAATTGCAGCTTGACTATCAGAATATATATGAGTTTACGTTTATAACCTCTACGTACATTCTCTGCCAGACACGCCATTATCGCGAAAATTTCTGCTTGGAATACGGTAGGGAACTTCCCCAGACTGTAGCTTGCACTCCATCTGGGTCTGAGTCCATATATTCCTGCACCCGTCCCTCTGGTCATTTTGGAGCCATCTGTAGACTATACTAGGCTCCACCTTTCCAGGGTATTAAACCTTTCCTCCCATTTGCTTGTCTCAAATGGCTTGTGGAAGTGAAACCTTGGAACCATCTTGTCAGATACCATCCCAAATGTTGGTTCCGACATAGATGTGTCTATGATCCTGGAATGGGAACTACCCCTCCAGTCGTTGTTATTCCTGAGTCGATATGCTGCTAGCCGTGCTACTCTTCCCACCACTATATGCAGCGGTGGTAGATTAGCATGACTTCTAGTGCAGCTGTTGGGGTCGATGCCATCGCCCCTGTTATATCTAAACAGGCCAATCTCTGAATTCTATTCAGTTTTTCCCTCGCTGTGGTCTGTTGTATTTTTTGCCACCATACCACAGCGCCGTAGAGAATTCTAGGTCTTACTATCGATGTATACAACCAGTTTGACATCTTTGGTTTCAGTCCCCAGGTTCTCCCAATAAGGTGACGGCATACACTCAATGTCTGCTTCGCCTTACTCACCACTTTTTCCAAGTGCGCATTCCAGGTAAGCTTATTATCCAGTATCACTCCTAGATATTTTACTTCCCTGGAAAGCCTAATGCTCCTCTCCCCTATTATAGGTTCAGAGAGTCCATTTAAATTCCTTCTCCTGGTGAAGGGTACTACGACTGTTTTGTCAGGGTTTACTGACAATGCCTGCCCCTTACACCAGTCATCTATCCATTTCAAAGCCTCTTTCATGAGTTCTGAAACGATAATATTATGTTTCCCGACAATGATAACGACTAAGTCGTCCGCATAGCCTTGTGTACAAAATCCTTTTCAATTAAGGCCCTCCAGTCCACCACTAATCCCCATAACAAGGGAGACAGTACGCCTCCCTGGGGGCAACCCCGGCCTACCTTATACCTGGATGTCTCTCCCAAAAGGGTAGCTGTTTCTGTCTGGTTTCTCAACATGGTATCTATCCAACGACATAAAGTGTCATCAAGGCCCCTGTTGCGAACTGCCGAATTAATAGATTTGAAAGGTGTATTATCAGATGCCCCTTCAATATCTAAAAAAGCTGCCAAAGCTAAATCTTTGTCGTCCATCGCCCTCTCTATCCTAGTGACTAGGCTATGAAGGGCTGTGTCGACTGATCTGCCTGCCTGATAGGCGTATTGGTACTTGTGTAGAGGATTTGCCCTCAACACCCCGTCCCTCATATGCCTGTCAACTATTATCTCCGACGTTTTCAGGAGGAAAGATGTTAAACTTATCAAGCGATATGCCTTTGCCTAGGCATACGATGGATGCCCTGGTTTAGGAATAAACACCACGTTCGTCGGTCTTGATGCCAGCGGTATATAACCAAGTGCAATGCTGGCTCTGAAGACGTGATTTAAAACCGGAGCTAGACAGTCCACCTCCTGCTGTAACAGTATGGGTAGGATTCCATCGGCTCCTGATGATTTAAATGGTGATGATGGGTCAAAAGAACTTATAGCCCATCTTATTCGTGACTGACTCACCACTGTCTTGGCAACCTCCCAATTCTGTCGAGGCCCTGTCGTTACCCTCTGCTGGTGATCCCAGTCATGTTCATCTCCGTGGTTTAATAACCTGGAGCCTGGAAAACGAGTATTTAGAAGTAGCTCTAATGTCTCTCTTCCAGTTTTAGTGTATTCCCCACTCGGTGCTTTAAGAGACCCGAGTTTCGTATTTCCATTCTTAGAGAGAAGTCTCTGGAGTTTAGCACACTGTGGGACACTATCAATATCCTCACAGAACTTCCTCCATGAGTCTCTCTTCGCTCTTCTAATTACTTTATTATACTCAGTGAGGGTTGCTCTATAAGCCTCCCACTCTCCTGTCCGCTTTGGTCTATTAAGTAACTACTAAGGAAACTTCCTTGTCTGTCCCCTCAACTGTGTGAGTTCCTTGCTCCACCAGGGTATGGTGTGCTTGTCGGACCTCACTTTGATAGGACAGCTGTATTCATATGATCTTGTGACGGCGTTTTGGAGTTCCTCCACAGCCCTCTCAAGATCATATGTGTTTCTTAATTTTATACAGATTTCCCTAGTCCTGGCCTGCAACTCCGTTCTATAGGAGTCCCAGTCAGTTCTTTTCAGGTCTCTGTAGGTTCTTACTTGCGGATTATAATCCGTTATGATTTCAAAGTGGATATGTCTATGATCCGACATTGATGGTTCACTCGACACATGCCACTTTGCAATATTATTACATACCGGTCCCGATCCCATTGTTATATCGATTACATTTAGTACAATTTGTAAATATGGAGTATTTATTTATTTTTTAAAGATAACTTTTTTTATTGAAACTTACTTAGCCGTCATATTTTCTTTTTTTATGCCCACATTTTACCAGAAAAAAATTGAATTAACTCCTACATAAAAAGTCATTCAAGGATTGTTTTATGAAGTTATTATTGTCTAACCAATAAACTTGCTCTGAAAAAATAAAATATACACATCGGTATAACATATCATTTTAACTTAGTTTACATCTTAAAAATCAGTGATTCAGAATAGACACGTGTTTAATAAATTGTGACAGTTAAAGCAGCCTTTGATTCTTTTAGTGTTTGATTAATATTTAAATTTTTTCGTGATAAAATACTCAAATAAATGGAAAAAAACATAAATTATACCACAAACAATTTCAAAAAGATAAATTATAATAATTTTTTTATATTTTATCTATCAGATTTTAAATTACCTACCGGAATAGCAGAATGTCAAAAGTAAAATTATGTTTTGTTTCAGCCCTAACTAGTGGAGTTTTTGTTCCACCACGCCCAGGACATAAAAAACTTCTGGGTGCGAAAGAATGTACCTGGGGCCCATCATATTGGTGTCAAAACTTAACGTAAGTATAAGCAACTATTTATATCACTTGTAAAACCTTCATGTATATTGCAACAAGGGTCTTATATGTAACATAAAGTTTTTTAAGTTGATTTTTAATATTAAGATCTTACGAGTTATGGACATATTCAAAATAAACTTAGTTACTCAATTAACACTATAAAAATATGTTAAATCAGATTCTTTGAATTGATTGTACAAAATATTTTAATTACACATCAATTAGGAACAGATATATGTATTTTACAGAGGATGTTTAATTAATAATTATATAATAGGTACTCTTCACTTCATTGGAATGGTTAACCTTGGCTTTATTTTAGCAGTAGTTAAGTAAACGTACTTGATTGTAAACAAATATTTTTTATTTTAGAAAAGATTAATCCTCATTACTTTACACAATTATATTATTTAATATTTTCAATGATGAATTAAGTATTATAATCAAACTGTAAATTTGTTGTAAAATTCGATAAGTAACATTTCTACAAAATAGACAAATAGCTGTACATACATAATTATATAAATTTTTTCATTGTGCCATTTGTGTATTAAAAAATAAAAAGTACTCTATACTTTAGTACCATTTTAATTCATTAGTTTACTAATAATATAATGTGCAATTGCTGTGAAATTATGTTTCTTGTTTAAATAGATATGTTCTTTATTTTGCCTTTATAGTTAAAATTGTTTTACTAAAACTTTTAAAAAGTACTAGACAGGCATTTAATTAGTGAATAGTTAAAAACTGCGCAAAGGGGTGTTCAATGTACATGTGCCTTTAAATATTTAATTTAATTAATGAATCATTATTTTAATAATATTGTACTTATGATATCATCTTAGGGACTTCCCATAATAGTCAAGGGAACCCCAGAAGTGTTCTTGCTATCAATTTATTTGATAATAATTCAGTGTCTTTTTAAAGTTAGTATATTTACTGCAATATTGTTATCAATTTATTTTTAATAATTTTAATAAGCAGTTGATATAACATTTTTTTTCACTCACTAAAATTAGTTCAAGGATCTATCGGTGAATATTGGATACTTATCAAATTAGAATTTTTAAGATTTTGAGAAGACCAAATTTCTCATTTTTCTGTTTTATGGTTTTCTATTATCAGACCAAGAAAAGAACTATTTTTTGCCAACCTTTTATACGCTTTCTCATAGAAGTGCTAGTTTTGGCATTTGTTCTCAATTTTCCTCATCAATTTAATTTTTTCGAAATTAGTTTTAAGTAAATTTATTAGATAATAAATGATCATAAGTAGATTTGAACTTTCTAAGGCCAAAAAAGGTCCACAGCATATGAAGCATTCTCTTTTTGTCTAATTTACCAAAAATCGATAAATTAAATATTTCAATATCTTCTAAATGTTCTAGTTTTGATAAAAAAAAGTAATAAAATAGGAAAACTAAATTTGTTTTTTTTAATATATCAAAAATTAAAAAAACATATTTGAGATCTGTTTATGCTATTTCAGTGGACTTGTTTGTATTTTAGCTGTCCTGTTTCTATCACTATTTTTGATACCCTTAAGATAAATAGTTTAAATATGGTGTAGTGTACAGTTATTAAATAAAATAAAAAAATTACTTAAATATGTTAAATGAGTTGATTTTTAGAATTACCAGTAATAATAAATTTATAATAATGTGAGAGTATGTACTTTAAAAAGAAAATAAGCTGGAATTATTTAGAGTATTATAGGAAATCTTCACGTTTGAATATAAAAGCACCATATTAATGTCATATGCGGTTTGTATTTATTATCTTTAATAATTATTTTTGGCAAGGGGCTGAATAAACTAAATATTTAAGTTTTGTGTTCATTTTAATCAATTTAATCTTATAAAAGCCTTACATAAAATAAAGAACTATAAAGAATATCGGAACACTGTCAGGAAAAATTTAGAATGTGATTTACTTAAAAAAAATGACAGAAGTTCCTATATCATTTTTTCAAAAATTTAATATTAAGGATTTTTTAAAACAGCTTGGAGCATAATTCCAACAATTTTCTTTCTATACATTCCAAATTTTGATCATCTTTAAAATAACATTCTGAAGAGAAGTAACGTATGGGATTTTAATAAGTTGACTTTAACATTAATGATTGGCAAATGATTGCCCCCTTTTTTTTGTTAAAAATTGAACTTTTTCCTTCAAATGCTTGCTAAGCACACAAAACTATATGTTTTCAAAATCCCCTACGCATTTCTCTAACCATACTCATGTTGATTAAGAGAAATTTTTTTTTGTTTCTTCCATATCAAAGTGTCATTTACACAGCATGTCACAGAAGACCTCAAATTCAACATGCCTCACAAAATTGGCTCTAGCATGGCCATTTTGTACTATTTTTGAATAAATATATATTTTTTAAACACTTAAAAAGACATGGTTAATAACATCCTTGAATATTATTGTTCTCTTTTCCTTCCATTAAAAAAAATTGCAAAAGACACTCTCTTTTATAATTTTACCTCTTAACCGATTTTTTATTTACCTGAAAGTGGCTGGTCTCTCTGGGGTCAGAGAGTTGGTTTCTACTGCATCATTTTATATGTATATATATATATGTTGTCAAGATGTTTCCGGGTTCCTCTCCGCGTATGGTTTTCTTGATTCTGGATAGAATCGTGTTCTGGACGACGTTTCGGCAAGATCACACTTGCCATTTTCAAGTCTTCTTTGTTCTACTTCGTGTAATACGTTGTGTGATCTTGCCGAAACGTCGTCCAGAACACGATTCTATCCAGAATCAAGAAAACCATACGCGGAGAGGAACCCGGAAACATCTTGACAACACATATAATATCCGCGGAAATCTGAAGTTCAACATATATATATATATATATATANTATTATTATTATTATTATTATTATTATTATTATTATTATTATTTGTATATATATATATATATATATATGTGTATATTGCTAACGTGGAACTCAATGATTGAGTTGTAATGATAATGCCTTAGTAAGTATTTACAGTTAAAAATATTCTTGTAGATCTGCTGCTGGTTGCAATGCTGTACGACACTGCATACAAACCGTATGGATACATAAACAACTTCCACCTGACACTTCAAGCGTTTGCCAAACCTGCCTTGATATGGTTAAGCAAGCCAGGGATCAGTTGATGAGTAATGAAACACAGGTAAATTATACATTTTATTATTAAAAGCAATAGCTAATAAAATTCTTGAGTGCCATATAAGTTCATAGTTCAGCATGTGTTAAGTCTTTATCACAGAAGATAAAAATTGCTAATCTAATTAAGTATAACATTTACTTAGTTCAACTTAATCGTCTTGATATTTATATTGAGTTGGTGACTGTCTCATAATGAGATATGAATAATGTGTGATAAAATTTTTTTCTAATAATGAAACATACTTGAAACCCATTTTAAAATAAATATGTAGCTGTATACAGAGATGCAAAATATCAGAGGCACCCACAGTGGTTTTACTATCGGTGTTGAACTCGAAACGATTTTATTTTGACTTTAGTGTTATCTTTATATTGAGTTTAAAGGTGTAGTGTAACATATATTTGTAATTTTTGCATTAAACTTAAAACTTAAGCAAGCCAAAAAAGCTTTTTATATATTTTTTTTATTTCTTTTCTTTTTGATTTTATCATTGTAATAAATAAATCAATCAAGATCAATAATGGACATGAAAAACTTTCAAACAGAGGGAGTATTGTCTTGAAGAAAAGGGCAAAGGTAAATATCACTGCCTAGGTAATTAGGTCACTGGTTCTTACACTGTAAGCAAAATATAGAGAATGATTTCACCCATTAAAATAATGATAATGAGTTAATAATATGGTACTTATTTGAAACCTTAAAATTTACGGTTTTATAATCAAATTGTATTTTTTTTTTTATATAATGGCCATAACTTTGAAGCAAATTGTTTTCATATTCAATGTACTGATAACAAGAAATAATCCTTATAGACTACAAAATTTATCATAATTTTGCTACTTACACTTTTCTAGCAAATTAAAGTTTACTATTAAAGATTAAAAAAACAATCTTTCAAAATTTTTAACTCAAAAGAAAGTTATTTTTTATAGGTACAGTTGTAAACATTAGAATCTGCCATCTTGTTAACTTTAAAAAAATTAAAAATTTAAAGATAACTAACATTTTACCAGAAAAATTAAAGGTTTTTTTCCTTGGAAATGATTATTATTATCAACTTGGAGCAAAGGGGTCTCATCGAGGGCCTCTATAAGATTTTGTCAGGTTTAATTTTCTGAAAAACCTAAAAGTCAACTTCTCAGACATCAGATAAACCTTTTAAGGGGGAAAACCACATTAGGAGGTTCAAAATATAGGATTTTTTTATTGCGTAATTGTTATTATTCAAGAATACACTGCCAAAATTTCAAAACGAATTTCCTGTTTGTTCCGATTTTATGAGCCTAAAACCGAAAGCCCATCGGGTTAGCGCTCAGACACACAGCAGATAGGGCAGAGCGCTTGTTCAGGTAGTCTAGTCACTTATTAAGCAAGAAAGGAACAGATGCAAACTCCGAATGATGCCTATGAGGAAAAAGAAGAACTGTTATATGATGCTGGAATCGCTGATTGATCCGAAAGCACTCTACATTATTGATAACTTCCTCAAGTTTCTAGTTTACAAAAAGTTCCCAACGCGTTTTTCTCGAAACGACATTTTTTGATTCACGGGAACTGTACCTCAAAAGTTATCAACCGATTGTTATGAAAATTGAAAGTGTGTTTCTTTATGAAATTACAAAGAACATGAACTAACATTGAGATGATGTGATAATTTTAAGGGTGTTTTTTTATTCAAAATAAGTGAAAATAAAATGGTGAAAATCGATTAATTTGTTTTCACAAAGGTGCCAGAATTTCAACTTTCACAATTTTTACCTGCAATGAGGTTCATATTCTTAGAAAACATGTTATTAATGCAGGAAAATATCCATTTTGGTTTAACATCAAAATTGCGACCTCTACATTTCTCGCAAACAACCAACTCTTCGGTGGACAACAACCCATAACTTTGGCATTTTCAACACAAATGACTTGAAAAAATTCGTAAATGTAGTTTAAAGTATTGATAAAATAATTTCAAAGTTTGATCAAATTCTAGTCAATTTGTCCTATTCAAAAAATTCACGAGAAATGCTTGAAAATCAATTTCCTAATAAGGTTTCCCTCATTAAGGGATGAGATCACTATATAATTTTAGATTTTTTTATTGATTTAAAAGATGGTTTGCACCTTTTAGAATAAGAGGAAATAAGTTTTATGTCTACAAAATTTTTTTCTTTGAAATTCCAAACTCTTTCCTAAGCACGTGGGACTGCTCCGAAACAACTACCTGTGGCATCTAGATACATGCTGGAAGGTCACAGCCTAAAGACTTACCTTTTGATTTCTAACTTATCTTCTTCTCTAATACAACTAACAGAAGGCATTTTTCTTGAAATATGATTTTTTAAAACAGCATGCAGCATAACTCCAACAATTTTCATCCTATTTACTCCAAATTTTGACCACGGCTTTAAAATAACATTCTGAAGAGAAGTACATACATATGGGATTTGGGATTTTCGATAAGTTAATTTTAACATTAATTATTGACAAATGAACGCCCCTTTTTTTGTCAAAAACTTAATTTTTTACTTCAAATGCGTGCCAATCACACAATATGTTTTCAAAATACCCTACATATTTCTCTAATCATATTCATGAAGGTTAAGAGAAAATTTTTTGTTTTGCCACGGTTACACTGCATGCCACAGAACGACTCAAATTCAACATATCTCGCCATTTTGTAGTATTTATGAATACATTTTTATTTTTTGAACATTTAAAGACAGTTAATAATATCCTTGAATATTATTACCCTTACTCTTCCTTCCATTAAAAAAAAAATGCAAAAATCGCTTTTAGAATTTTAGAGTGGTGATACCCATTGCGGCCTTAGGGTTTTAACGGTGTAGAAAATTAAAGAAAAACGTTTGAAAAATATTTGTTTCTCTAACTCCATTATATTGAGTGTTCGAAATTGTTATAAATAATTTGTATCACTATTTTTATGGGTAGAAGTTTTTTTGTTCATATATCTTGAAAATGAATTTATTTTTGATCTGTTGTAACATTTTAGAAATATGAAAAACATATTTTGTACATATTTAAGTTCTAAATTTTGTACAAAAATTACAAACATCTTATGCCTTTTATAAGTAAAGATGCTCTACAATTTTTAATATTATTTAGGATTTGAGCACCACCCAGATCAATTTTATTTACAAGTTCTGGTTTTTCCGGAAAGCATAGCAATAGTAACATGTACCTTATTATAGCTATTGTGCAGTATTGCAATACAGGGTGATCCATTAACGGTATCGAGCAGTTGGGGGTAAAAAATCTATTAACAGATATGGCCAGAAGAAATTGATTTAAAGTATTTTCAAATTTGTAATTTCACCACTAGGGGGTGCAATTGCTATAGTGTTACAGAGAATTGTCGGTTTTTCGAAATTTCCAGAAATGCCAAACGAAATGTGACAGCTCTTGCTACTTGCAAAATTAATGTTATTTGTGTTGGAAAAATACTTGTGACGAGGAAAATGCATAATTTTTCAGTTGTCTATTTTCATAGGGCATAGCCTGCCTTGTTATCGAAACGATAATCGTTATAAATACTCAGATACTTCGAATTAATAAAAAAATGAAAAATTGTACCTATATAGGTATTAAAAAAAATTTAAAATAAAGCAAGTTCTTTTTAACGACAAGATTGGTATATTAATTTTTGGCTTGGACTATGTCAATGTTATTTAGAGAACTAAATAAAGGAGGATGTTCTGGCACAACTTCACTATTTTAGTAATAATTTGAAAACGAAAAAAAATATCGACCTCCGGTTTGTGTATTTGTTTTCCTTAGAAATGGTTTATCAAGCCATGAAAAAAAACTATATTGTTGCATTTAATTTTTTTAGTAAACGGAGACAATTACAAAACTTTTCTCATTAGCGTCGTCTACGGTTACGCAGGAAAATAATATTTTTATTCCCATATCATAAATATAAATTTTATTAATGGTTTTTTAAAATGATCGTTTATTGAAATCGATTAAGGCATTTAGAAGTTATGACAATTTAAGAATTTCAAGATGGCATCCTTCATACTGGTGTTGCTAACAAAAAACATAACAAAAAAAAAGTTCAAACAAAACTTGTGAAGCAGTGTATCTAAAAAGTGTCTTTTCAACTTAGGTTATACAGGGTGTTCCTAAATAAGTGTCGCAACGGAAAACTGTAAATTCCTCTTGAAAAAAGAAACATTTTTTTCCTCTTCCATTTTTCTCTCCGGGCTTTCGTTTTCGAGATACACGGTGTCAAAACTTTAATTTTTTTTTAGTTTTTCGCCAATATCTTAGGAATCGTTTGAACTACAGGACTGAGCTTTTGTACACACATTACCACTATTAATAGCTACTTTTTCGCACCCTTCTCGAATTCATTGGACGTGCCAGTGGTGGAGATTTTAAGGTATCGTAAGGGTTTTTCCCCCCCTAAATTTTACGCCACTGGAAAAATTGACTTTTGACAGCAAATTCTAAAGCGCCAATGAATTTTACACAATAAGAGTTCTCTTGGTTCATTGCTCTAAAGTCAACCGTTTTCAAGAAAAATGACTTTTTATGAACAAAAGCAAACATTTTGCTAACGTTTCGAAAATCTTTTGTAATTCAAAAAATAGGTAGTAATAATTAACAATTTTAACGAAATTTAACAACAGATAGGATTTTAACTTTTTTTTATCAATTTGGCGAGTAAAATTTACAGAAACTGTTCAAAATTACGTCCGTTGGCTTGAATGCACGCATTACATCTTCTAATCATGTTTCTTTCTGCCGCTGCGGTTTCACCTCTATCGGTCAACTTT
Organism: Anoplophora glabripennis; assembly: GCF_000390285.2. Classification (NCBI taxonomy): domain Eukaryota; kingdom Metazoa; phylum Arthropoda; class Insecta; order Coleoptera; family Cerambycidae; genus Anoplophora; species Anoplophora glabripennis. Next base: position 96,079 of record NW_019416406.1, on the reverse strand, counting down.
TCGATAGTATTGACATGGATTTCATAAACGATGCATTTCGTTCTCCGGATGTTCTGTTCAGTTACTTACACTTGCAAAATGTTCAAAATGCAAAATGCAAAATGCAAAAAATTTTCGAAACGTTAGCAAAAAGTTTGCTTTTGTTCATAAAAAGTAATTTTTCTTGAAAACGGTTGACTTTAGAGCAATGAACCAAGAGAACTCCATTGGCGTAAAATTTAGGGGGGGGGGAACCCTTACGATACCTTAAAATCTCCACCACTGGGGAACCCTTACGATACCTTAAAATCTCCACCACTGGCACGTCCAATGAATTCGAGAAGGGTGCGAAAAAGTAGCTATTAATAGTGGTAATGTGTGTACAAAAGCTCAGTCCTGTAGTTCAAACGATTCCTAAGATATTGGCGAAAAACTAAAAAAAAATTAAAGTTTTGACACCGAAGAGGAAAAAAATGTTTCATTTTTCAAGAGGAATTTACAGTTTTCCGTTGCGACACTTATTTAGGAACACCCTGTATAAGCGAAATTTCGAAAAACCGACAATTCTCTGTAACACTCTAGCAGTTGCGCCCCCTAGTGGTGAAGTTACAAATTTGAAAATATTTTAAATCGATTTCTTTAGGCCATATTTATTAATAGATTTTTTTACCCCATAATTGTAGCATGTCTAGTTTTCTATATACGATACTGTTAATGGATCACCCTGTATATGTGCTTTTAATCAGCAGATAAAAGAGCAACTGAAACAAGTAGGTATTGGAAAAATAATGTGTAAAAATAATAATAAAAATAACTTTCCGACATTAAATAGAGATAGAGAAATAGATATTTTACAGTAAAAACAGATGGTGCAAAAAACGTATTCTTTATGAAGAAAAAGGGATAAAAGTTGTGAAACAAAAATATTTTATATGATATACAGGGTGATTCAGAACTTATCCAAAAAAAAAAAATTCTGGATGTACAGAGGACCCTCACAAATACATTTTTGTAAAAAAAAATAAAAAAGGGCAGTTCGAAAGTGATTTAAAAATACACTTCTGCGCGGCACTGGAAACTGGTCCACTGTAAAACCTGACCTTGTACAATGCGACCGGCATGGCGGTGTGATAAAAACGGACAAAAACTTTCGCAAGGAAAGATATATGTAAATAGAATTTTATCGCACCTATTTTATATCGGGAAATTCAACTGCTTTTGCCTTTATTAATTAATAAAATTAATTTGTGTTTAAATAATAAAATCATTTGACATACCCGATGTTACAACAACAATTGTTCAAAATTTTATCCACCAATGTGTCAACATGTAAACACATTTGGGTCCGTCTTACTCAGTTTCTAGCAACTAACACAAATGTTGTCTTGCTTCACCATAACACAAATGCTTCATCATAAATTAAAACGATATCCATCAACTCTGAGTTGCTATACACGCAAACCATTTTTGACACTAACTACTCACTTTTGACACTAACTACTAAAAAACTATTGTAAACTCCACAGATAACAGGTAAATACTATTGCAACGACAATTGCAAAATCCGTTTTCAGTATTGAGAGTCGTTGAGGCCACATGGCTCTCCACGCGCATTGCGAATGACGCTAGAGACTACAGTTGTCCAGCTATGTAGTGGTTGAATGAACTATAACTTCAATAATTTTTCTCTTGGAAACTATAAGGATTTTACATTTTTTTTACGATATTGACTCCATTTCTCATGCCGCATCTATTCCCAATTTTTTTTGGATAAGTTGTGAATCACCCTGTATATTATATTATTTATATTATAAATTCTATGAGCTCTAAATGAAGTTTTTCAATTTAACATTCGAACAGAAATTGTGCATTTGGCAAAAAATCATACTTGTTCTGAAAGCTAAGATGGGTTTGGATATAATTAAATCATAAACTACTAAAAACATTGTTTTAAATAGCCTCAATTTTATAATTCACTAAGGTACAACTTGAAATGACTAGATGTTTCCTACTACAAGAAGAATTAGTAAAGGCAGTATATTATACTGTCATTACTGAGAAGTAAGAGCAGGATGTTAATGGTTTCAAATTACTGTGACTAAGTTGGAATAATTGGAAGTTGCTGTTTAAACAAGACAAAACACATATTCAATTATTTATGTTATTGAAAATTAAGTACATACTAAAACCATTACTGAATTAGATAAAATTCCATTTTATATGTGTAATTTTTATATACACTATTAATACATATGTAACGCAGATTGACAGGACACTTATTAACGAATAATATTTATGACAAATGTAACATAATGTAGTGGAAAGTTATGTTTGTGCTGTATTTCTTATTTTAGCGAGTTTATTTTTGAAGGGAATATTTTTTAAGTAAATATTTGAATTGTCTAGTTTTAAGAAAAACTGAAGTATATACTAGGTGATAAGCCCAAACAAATGGTTATACTTGTGGTTATAATAAGAAATAATTTGAAAATTTGCATATGATAATGAAGTAATAATGTCAGTCAACAATAAATCTTAAATAATTGTTTAAATAATGTAAGACTAAGGAAATAATTAGCTAAATGTCAGATTTATGATATAATCCATTGTTTACCGTATACATAGAGTGCCTTTTAAAATGCAAATGAAAAAAATTAATTTATTTTGTAAGAGATGAGAGGAGTCAATTAAAAAAAATAAATTGGCTATTAGAAATGACAACATTTCCAACAATTGATGTCTGTTTAACTTAAAAAATGAAAATAAATATTGAGAAAAATAATTTATTTATTTTAACAAAAATCCCCTATTAAGAAATGTTAATATATAAAATATTTATAGTTCATAACTGTACATTGTATGTATTTTTTTGCAAAAAATTTTTTTTACAATCAGAATCTAAACATTATTTTTATTTTACATTATTAAGGACTTGAATTTAAATATATTTAACATACACAATACACAATCCTAAATCATTATCATTCACATGTTTATTAAAATAATTTCATTTTGTGTTCAAGGACTTCCCAGAAGCTCTAGTGAATACCCCTTCACAAGCATTTTGATAAGATATCATTTGAGTCATTTGCTGATCTTGGATGTTTTAGAACTTTATACATTAGCAATATAATAGGCATCATGGGAATTTTTTTTTTGTTATTAGATTTTGATAGATATTGATAAGTACATTGTTAAAAAATTGTAGAAACGTGAAAAGTATTTTGAAGAAAATTTTTCCAGATTTTATGCAATAATAATAAAATTTGTAATTAGTCGTGTTAAGGAGTACTTAAAGTGAATAAAATTGAATGCATATTCCATGTTTAATAAAACTATATTAATAAAAAACTTCCTCCTAAATAAACTAATCGAAAAAATTTAAAAAACTAGGAAAATCAATTAATATTAAAATAAAAGTAGAATAACACTACGCTGCAAATGACAATAATGACATTACCGGCTATCATATTTACAAGGATCAACATAACATTTTGTTTTTGTCGACTACTGAACTCAAAGTTTTAAATCCACGACACTGCTATGCAAACCGGAACATACAGACTGCCAAATAATGCCATTTTTCTCAAGAATGGTTTTCAGTAGGCGATCTTCTCAAGAGACAATTTTTTTTTAATGAAATTACCTTTTCAATGTATTGAAATTTAAAAATTTTAAAAAAATACTATCACTGTAAAAGTTTCGATCGCTAAAAGTGGGAAGTAACTGAAGAAAACTACCACCCAGTACATCGATTTGATTGAAGCTTTAAGAAATAATACGCCATAATAGTCCAAATAAATATGCCAAATTTTAACGCTATCGGCAAAAGGGTTATGAAGTAAACCAAAAATTTGTTATTTAACTTTTTTTTCGTAAATCGTCTTTATTTATCATCGAGATTATGCAGTCAAACATTGTCGGTGAAATTTGCGGACACCCTGTATTTTTCAACTTCTAATCTTTCAAAATAATATTAAGGAAAAAAGTAAGTGTTCACTTCCAGTAGAATAAATAGACTCAAAAAATTCAATGGGTTCAAATCCGGAGAACGTAGAGGCTATGTTATAAGACATCTATATCGTAGCCATTTATGTGGTTATTGTTAATCTACCCACCCATATTGTACACATAATATAATTCGAATATTGTTGCTCTGAAACACAAAGTTAAAGTAATAGTTCTTAATATACATAATTTCTTTTTTATATACTTTTTAATACTATTTTTAACAAATTGCATAAAAAATGTTGCTGTACTGAGCTATTTGTCATTATTGCCTTTGCATTGCTATAAATAAAAAATAACGGTATAATAAAGAGATCTCTTTTGGTTAAAAAATGTGTAAATATTGAGAATTCAATTCAAATTCAAATTATTTTCTCTGATATAAAAGCCACAAGATGAAATAGATTAGAAACATGCCATATCTATGCCAATAAATTATTTTTTAGTTATACACTTTTATTAATATGTGCAGTTTAATGGCCCTATTACTTCTTCAAAAAATAAAAATATATTTTTTTTGTATTGAAGTTATCGCCTTTATTTTTAAATTCAATGCCCTGTAATTTCTAAATCGTTAATAATTGGACAAAGATTTGTAAGACAAAGAGCCCCGCACTTTTCTTATGGGAAGTGGGTTTTGGCCAATTTTTTTGAAGCTTCGCAGGTTGATAGTTCTTAACATGTAGATCAAAAGTCTCAATGGGCACAAAGCCTCAAATCCACCCCTCCCCCCCCAAAAAACTGCCTCCAAGTAGCGGGGGCGATTTAACTGATTTAGCATGTAAAACAATTTATTTTTTTAATCAACCCAACAACGACCCCAAACAACCACATTTTTGATTATCAAACTGCCCCACTTGACCCCGCCCCTCACATCAGCTTTGGTGGCATTTTAAAGCTAAAACATTGATTTTTCGAAAAAACAAGAATAGTTTTTTTTAGATTTCATTGAAATAAACAACTTTTATTTGAAACTTTTTTCCATAAAACGACAAGTAAACTCCCCGCTACTTGGAGGCAGTTTTTGGGGGGGAAGGGGTGGATTTGAGGCTTTGTGCCCATTGAGATTTTTGATCCATATGTTAAAAACTATCAACCTGAGAAGTTTCAAAAAAAATTGGCCGAAACTCACTTCCCATAAGAAAAGTGCGGGGTCCTTTGCATAATTTTTTATGCTCTCTCTTTTGAAATTTTGATACTGTGAATTATGCTGTATATAAATTTTCATTAATATATCCAATAACTCTGTTTTCAGGATCTCATAAAGCAGGTATTTGAGGGTTCTTGTGCTTTGCTGCATGTCAAACCTGTTGTTAAGGAATGTGACAAAATCGCCGATGAATTCATTCCTGAGCTTATTGACACATTAGCGTCCGAAATGAACCCACAAGTTGTATGTTCTGTAGCTGGTTTATGTAATAATGAACGAGTTCATAGAATGCTCGAAGAAGCTGGAGAAAAGATAGTCCCTATGGTTAAAAAACCAGACTCGTGCGATGGCTGCCATACTGTTGTCGATTTGATTGAGGACAAGTTCAATAAGATGTCTAGAGATGAGGTTCTACAAAAATTGTTAGAGGTGTGAAAAAATAATAGACATGTTTAATTTTTATATAATAATAATATGTTTTAGGTTTGCGGGAAGTTTGGAAGCTTCTCTGATGGATGCAGCAATATCGTAGTGACATATTTTACTGAAATTTACAACAACCTTCAAGAAAATCTAAATTCGAACGAAGTTTGCCTTTTATCAGGGGAATGCAGTGCCCAATTCCACAAACATGCCAATGTTGAAATAACACCAATATCTCATATTGGATATGTTCCAGTAGAGTAAGTATATAAAATGAATGTCAATGTCCTTTATGATTTGTTTGATTTGTATGTGTACAAAGCTATTTATTTGTACCAAGCTTTGTAAGATAATATTACTGGGAAAGTTAGTATTAATTGTTTTTACTGTCCTAAATGAAATTTGAAGAATCATTAAACTGCTTAATTAATCCAATAAGTCATATTTCACCATTCTGTACTTAACAACCAGTTAAGATTTTTAACAGTTGAATAGGATTTTCCTAAAATATCTTAAAAATGTTAATATTTTTTTATAGTTGGTAAAAAAACATACTTCTCTGGCGTATTCATTTTTCATTTAATGTTTTCGCATCATCTACCTATTGTGGATTCAAATGCGGATTACAATTCAATAAATAAAATGGAATGTCAACAACTGCTCATTTGTTAACTTTATTCTTAGTAAGATTATTCAACTATGAGGGTTGCTTTTTACATTTCGGGAATGAATGATCAGGGTGTTGTCATCTGACAATCGACGTCCCTATCGTAAAGTTTGACTTTTTGTTGGTGTGCCTACTCATAACGTTATGACATACAGGCGTTATTTGTGTTGTTTACAATGACTAGAAAAATTCATCTCGGCCAAAAATTAGAATTAAGTCCTGAACATTTTGTGCAATTATTTTTTTATAACTTTCGACGTGAATTATCTCAACAGTGCATCGATGAACTTAATTCGACTTTTGGAGATGGATTCCACATAATTTGAGGCTCGTGTCAACTAACTGTACGGGTCTTTCAAGATGAGCTGGATCCAACAAAAATTGTTCTGGCACAATGCACTTGTAAGTAAATGGTCTCCTGTTTTTCTGGAAAAACTGGACATGTGGTAACCGTACCCTTAGTGTAACGTCGGACAGTCAATCCTGAATGGTAGACATCCATTTGCTTGCCAGAAGACTTCGGAAAAATAAGGAAAACCAACCACCGAAGACTTATCATTCTCTACCAGAACAATGCAAACTCCCACACATTGGCTCAAACGAGACTTTGAGAACTGAAAAAGTTGATTGGTGAGTCATCCGCCGTACAGCCCTGATTTGCCACCCAATGACTTTTTTATTCACGCACATCAAAAATAAATTACGGACCCAACATTTTTCGACGCCTGAAGAAGCAGTTTTGAAGGTACCTCAATTGGAATCGAAAAAGTGCTTTGAAAATTGGTTCAAAGGCATGCAAAAGTGTATTATCTACTCTTCATGGAGAATATTTTGAAAAACAATAAAATCATATACGGTGATTAATTTCTTTTTTTTGTTCTCTATTCTCGAAATATAAAAGGCAATCCTCATATTTGAGCTTTTATCTTCTTTTATTTTATGGTATTAGCAAACTTTGAGCTACTGTACAAAAACTCGCAAGCACAAAAGACAAATTATATTTTATGTTATTCAAATTTTAAGTCGACAGCAAAATTTACAGGTAGTGCTTTTTAATTTCATTAAATGTGACTTTCTTGTCTTTATGGCAACACTTGCATTTAAAAACCTATAATGAAGTAATTTGAATTAACGTTAGGAACAAAAAGTTTGAATAATACTCCTGTAACTCCGTTTTTTGTATAGCAGTTCAGGAACGTGATTTTAAGCTATAATCCAATGGCATTGATGTTGGACAAGAAAATTTAATTACAGTTTTTGAATGCACATTACTTGACAGTCAGATAACATAGCCACACACAAAAAAAGTTGTCTGTACTTTTCATGTGACATATGTTATCTGTAGTATTTTTGCCTCCTGATCACGAATCTAGTGTCTGAATTGAGCTGTCACATCACAGGAATTTCCTAACCTCAAAAAACAGGTCAAAATAGCAAAAATTCACGAAAAATGCTAGGAAAAATACAAATTTTTTTTTTTCTATATTCAAATGTTCATTTATATGGATTTCTATCCTAAAAAACAGGTCAATTATGGTCATATATCATGAATATTCAAAAAATAACAGATTCGCGCCAAATTTGGTATACAGGGGTTTTCGGGATCACTGATCACGAATCCGAGATCAGATTTACAAAATTCGTTTCTAAAAATTTAATCAACTACTTATGTACTTTAAGAAGGCTATACAGTAAACAAAAATATTACAAAATGATTTTGCAATTCTGACCTTGAACTTGTAATCAGCAACCCCGAAAGGGCCGTATACCAAATTTGACACGAATGTATTATTATTTGAAAATTTTGTCAGCCATCTTGGATCCGCCATCTTGAATTATGCAAAATTGACCTTGGATACGTGCTCAGGGACCCCGAAAACCCTCGTATACCAAATTTGGCGCGAATGTTATTTTTTGAAAATTTGTTCGATCATCTTGGATCAGCTATCTTGAATTTTGCAAAATTCACCTCGGATCCGTGATCAGCGATCCCGAAAACTCCCGTATACCAAATTTAGCGTGAATGGGTTATTTTTTGAAAATTTTGTCGGCCATCTTGGATCCGCCATTTTGAATTTTACAAAATCGACCTCGGATCCGTGATCAGCGACCCCGAAAACCCCCGTATACCAAATTTGGCGCGAATCTTATTTTTTGAAAATTTGTAATATCTGACCGTTTTTTTAAGGTTAGAAAAAGAATTATCAATTCTGACCGCGGATTCACGTTCGGCGGGGTCTTAACCGTATAAATGAACTTTTGAATATAAAAAAAAATACAGAAGTACTGACAACTTTTTTTGTGTGGCTGTGTAATTTTTTTGAACAAGAGTAATCAAATATTTATTTTACAAAATACCAATTAGAAAAAATCTTACATTTAAAAGCTTTTTTCACCATCAAAACGGGAATGTGTCATCATAGATATATAGTGGAATTCAATTATAAAAACATTCCAAGTGGTGAAGCTGTGTCATACTAAAAGAATCATGTAATAAGCAAACTGAAGATTTATACAGGGTTATTCAAAAGTCCCGGTACGGCAGAAAAACTTCAGAAAAAAACAGTTTGGGAAATTTTACGTCCAAATATGGTCTTGACCCTAATTTTGACAATGACCTTGCTTTCCAAATCCGCAACAAAAAATAGGAGTTCCCATTTAAAAAACTTAACTTGACCTTCAAATGACCTTGAAAGTCAGAGTCAAGGTCAAATCCAAGGTCACCATCAGATAACCAGGGAAATCCTTACACTTTCATCGTGAAACTTTTTTCTCAAAATGCATTCTTCGAAAGTTTTTCTGCCGTACCGGGACTTTTGGATAACCCTGTATATGTTGGAGTGTGTAGTTGGGTCATTGAAAACAGAATTGCAATAGCCAAAATCCACTGAATAATTAAAAAATTTTATCTTACATTTGACTGACAGCCACTGAAAATATAACACCATTTTCAGAATTTGAATCGTCTTTTATTGCACCACCCATATATAAAGCAGAAAAAAAAAGTCATCTGCATCTGTTCCATACCAGATTTCCTTTTCTTGGGTATTTGATTCTGTTTACTATTTATTATACCTTTTAAATTAGCAAAATTGGAGACAGATAATATAAACATTGGGTTGTTACGTTTCTATCGTTATACAGGGTCTGTACAATGCAGCACCAGGTATGTTATAGTATGGCTCAAAATAAGTCAATCCTAAAAAAACCCTGGATACAAAATTTCACAAGATTCGCCAGAAGTAATCGAAAGATATTATAAAGAAATTGTTATTTATTTTTTCAATTTGACACCCTGTAGCTCCATTATTATCAATTTATGAACTAAAGCAACTTTAGTTAAATCGACTTATTTAGAGACATACTATATCTGGTGGAGTGTTGTACAGGCCCTTTAGAGACGCCCTGTATAATAAAAAAGTATTGTTAACAAGTTGTCTAAATTTGACAGTGAAAAAAATTACTTAGACTTTAATTAAATATTAATCAATATTTTTTTTAGTGATGAAAAAGATGATTTACCATGCGAACTCTGTGAGCAGTTGGTCACTCATTTGAAGGATCTTTTAATAACTAATACCACAGAAGACGAATTCAAAACAGTCCTGGAGGGACTCTGCAAGCAAACCAGACAATTCTCCCAAGAATGTACTAGTTTAGTTGATCAGTATTATGTCGAAGTTTACAGTTTACTGGTAAATGAACTGAATTCAACAGCTGTATGCAAAATCATCGGAATCTGTAAAGATTCTAATAGACAGGTAAATAGTAGTAAATACATATTTATATTTAACTAAATGTACCATTTACTTTAGTTTTTCTTTTATTTATACAGTACGAACAAGAAATACCATGATGAATAAAAATATATACAGGCTGTTACTAATTCGCTTCTCACTACAGGGATCTCGGAAACGGTAAGAGGTACGAAGTAGCTTAAATGAGGGCAATGCTGCTTAATCAGTGAACCAACATTGTGCCTCTAAAAAATCAAGGCTAACATGATTAGTTTTCGAAATATTTGAAAAAGAAACGAAATTTTGGAAATCAGTTCTTGTTTAATTTCGGCCTTATTTGAGGTGACATTGAAAAAAGAAGAACACTTTCTCATGGCCACTTTTTGCCCTCTATCGAATGACATAATCAATTTTTATATGTAACGTTTCGTCTCTCCAGGGCCATCATCAACTTAATTTTTTTAAATACAACCCTGGAAATTTTATTACATTTTTTACAAGCCTTCATGACCCCCAATACTGTACTGCCTCAGCCCGAAACAGATTTAGACGTTTCGCCTCGAAAAATTCATCTTTGGTGTATTCGTTCCAAATTTATCCAAGTTTTTTATTTAGATTTCTTTGTTTATTGAATTATCACACATTGTAAGTGTCGTTAGACCATGTGAAATCCATCTAGATATTTAAACTGTTACTACCACACGTTACAATAAAACATTTATTTTATTAACTATTACCATCACTTGGTCATACACAAACTCGATAAGTTGTTGCGTCTAAATTAAAACATTATTACAATTTTAATTTTATTATGACAAATTAATTCTTAAAAATGCATAAGAACAACCAAAATGCCAACTGAATATTATTCTCTAAAAAATTTCAGTAATTGTTCAAAACATTTTTGTTTTGGCAAAGGTGGAAAATGAAGATCAATGTAATATTATCGGAATTTATTATATCTGTAACCGCAACTGCGAAAGAGGATGTCAGATGTATTTGTATGAATATCCTGAAAAAAATAGATCGGAATTTGTTTGAATTTTGAGCACTCGAGAAGCCTAGGAATAACTATGGACACGAGAATAAAACTCTAATAATGATATTATTTTAATGTGTGGTGGTAATAGTTTAAATAAATAAATCGATTTCACAGATTTTCAAAAGACACTTCCAGTGTACGATAATTCAGCAAACAGAAATCTAAATAAAAAATTTAGATAAATTTGAAATGAATACACTGAAGATGAATTTTTCGAGACAAAACATCTGAATTTGGTTCGGGCTGAGGCAGTACAGTATTGGAGGTCATGAAGGCTTGCAAAAAATGTATTAAAATTTCCAGGGTCGTATTTAAAAAAATTAAGTTGATGATGGTCCTGGATAGACGAAACGTTACATATAAAAATTGATTATGCCATTCGATAGAGGGCAAAAAGTGGCCATGAGAAAGTATTCTTCTTTTTTCAATATCACCTCAAATAAGACTGAAATTAAACAAAAATGGATTTCCAAAATTTCGTTTTTTTTTCAAATATTTCGAAAACTAATCATGTTAGCCTTGATTTTTTAGAGGCTTAATTTTGGTCTCTGATTATGCAACTTTACCCCCATTTAAGCTACTTCGTACCTCTTACCGTTTCCGAGATCCCTGTAGTGAGAAGCGAATTTGTAACAGTCTGTAGAGGCATATGTTAGAAAATTTCGAGGTGTAGCAGGATGATAAAATAAAAAAGAAATATTTCAAAAGTTAGATAAAAATATTTCACATAATTTATTAAGAAAGTATTTGAAGTAAAATTTTATAACCATACTGGGTGTTTCATAATGATGTGCAAATATTTTAAGGAGGTGTTTAGAAAGTAATTTTAGGGGGGGAGCTTCCAATACATTTTTCAATTTGAGCCCTCCCTGAGAAAATATTCAAATCTCAAAATGGCCCAAAAAATTGGCTTTTATTTTTTTTTATTCATATGTGCTTAGCTTTTCCTATTGATAAAAAAGAATTTTTGCAAAAAGCAGGACAAAAATGACGATCATTTTTGGTAACTATTATACTAATTACGTGTACCTAATCGTCAAGGAAAAATAATTACTTTTTTTGCTCCTAAACCATTAAGTATACGAAAAAACGGGAAGAGTAAATAAAGTTTCTAAATGAAATAATAAAAGTGGTGAGAGAAATAAAACCAAGGGGTGCTAATTTCTTTCATTCAGACATAAACCAGAAAAAAAAGACTAGCAAAAAAATACTATTCAACTAGTTATTAAAAATTCAAATATATGTTTAATCGTTTTCATGAAAAAAATAAAAGCAAATTTTTTCGGCCATTTTGAAATTTGAATATTTTCTCAGGGCGGGTTCAAATAAAAAAATATATATTCGAAGTACCCCCCCTAAAATTACTTTCTAAACACTTCCTTAAAATCCTTGCACATCCCTAAAAAAATCTCTTCGAGAACAGAAAGAATTTTAATGGAAGTTACGAAATAAAAAAATTGAAATAAAGATAACCTTCTTCAGAAAAGGATCACATATGCAGTCTGACTATTAAGTTTTAAGACTCATTTTATTGTGGCGCTATCTATGTGCAAACACGAACAAAATTTCATCAGTGTACCTGTATCAACCACAAAGATGTAATGTTTTGCGTGAAGTAAGTTTTTGATAGTTGTCAATGCACATTGAACACGTCCAATTCTTGTGGTTCAGGAGGTTTTGTGATGGCCCAAACAACGTGCAGGACGACGAGTAAAAGGACATTCCCCCACGAGTCGAACGAACGCAAACATGGAAGCTGTGCACTCTGCGCTGAAGTCTGATCGTTGATCAATTAATTGTACACGGTCTCCCAACAGTCTGATGGTTGATCGATGATCAGACTCGTTCGTTCAACTTGTGGGTGGATGCTCCATTCTCTCAAGGTCGTACATGCTGTCTCAGCCATCACGAAAGCTCCTAAACCACAGGAACACAGTTGGATGTTATACACAATCAGTTGATACGTTTCTGTGGATGTTTTACCAGGTTTAAAACTGAACTTGATTGCTGTACGCTGTTCAATAAACCTTTCCATGACAACTGTTAAAAACTGACTTCATACAAAATGTTATAACTTCGTGGTAGATACGTATATACTGATGAAATTTTGTTCAGTAGCTTGGAAGGCTTCTCACTATGTAATTCCGTAGACTGCACACAGATAGCGCCATGCACTTTGCCAAAATAAAACCAATAGCCGGGACTGTGTATATATGCAAATTTTTTTCTATAATCAACTAATCAATACAAACAGGCTTAATTTTCATAAAATTATCACATTTTTTAATGTTATAGTACAGTCTTCATAAATGATTACAAACCACATGACCAGTGATTTTGTTTGGAACTGTAATTTTACTTCCTTCACATTGGCAATTCAATTCCAGTAAATTTAAAAATTATTACAACAGTAGGATCAATATTATATTAAAACGCATTCTGTTTCACTAGCTGATGATTGGTGTAATTTTTCACAAGATTTTATTCAACCAATCAGTGATCGCATTATCTCGAGTAAAGACATAACAGTTTGTCCTTCATTTTAAACGCATCATTAATATTGGTGATGCCAAGCTTTAGGGATTTTTAATTAATAGTTGCCTATTGGTTGCCTAAGGTCGAAGGTCACGTGGCTTGTAATCATTTATGAAGACTGTATCGTAAAGCTGAAAAAATTAAATGTTTGTATCAAATTAAAATTATAAATAAAATTTAATTTCGTAGTAAATAAAAAGATACCTAATCGTATCTATCAGTTAATTATGCAAAAAAATTTACATATACAGGGTGTTCCACCTAAGAGGGATTCTTCTGTAACTCTGCAACTGTAAAATTTATTTAAAAAAATGGTTTTAATAAAAGTTGGACCATGTAAAGAAAATATTTTTAGCTTTACAGGGTTTTCCATTTCTTGTGGGCGCTACATAATTTTGTTATTTTAAATGGAACACCCTTTATATTACTGCGTTTTTTTAATTCCTTGGTTAATATTAGGTAGAGTTTATTAAATGTACATGGTGTTTAAAACACCATGTACATTTTTCGAAACAGTTTTTGAGGTAGTGTTTTTGAAAAAAAAAAACACGATTTCAGCTCTCTAAATGAGGCTAGATATAGAGTCCTAAATCGTAAGAGTTAGAAACCTGCAGTTTTCACAGTTCGTTTTGACATAAATTACTCCATCTTGTCATCTGTGAGCAAAACATGTACGTTATTCAGACCCGGAAATACAGAGACCTACATTTAATAATCTTACGAGTTGAAAAACTTTTTTTTTGGAGTTACCCATATTAACCCTTTCACTGCTCCAGACAAATTAATTCGCTTGAATAGTTAAATGAGATCAGGCTGCTCAAACCATATATATTTGCAACCGTGCGCATTAGTGACTCGGTTGTTGCAATTGGTATAGGAAATTTTTGCAGGCGAAGCTTATAGCGATTGTGGCAATTATTTTTATGGAAGGATGTACTGGTAATAATGCCAAGATTGTTCATCTCTTTTCCAGTTTCTATTTAGTACGGTTGTGGATATATTAAAATAAAATCCTAAAAATATCTAGAAAATTGAAAGACAAAGTAATTTTAGCGAGGAGCGATAGCGGCGACGAGTTTGAGATTGAGGAGCGTACCGAGTAATGGATGCTTTATAATAAAATATTAGCTTTGTTCGCGGAGCCGTTCAAACTAGTTCGGGATCAGTCAGAAGTAATCACTTAACTACTTTTATGCTAAGCTTGTGATGGGAAATAGCACAGAAAGTTGGCCTTAAAGACGTCCAGATATTACAAGTTGCGACTTCTTTTTATGGGAATTTATAAAAAGCAAAATTTACGTTACACCACCAACTACCGCGGAAAATATGTGGCAGCATATTACAGCAGCATTTCAAGAAATTATGCTAGACATGCTGTGTGTGATTGTTGCTGTAGATTAATTAAAACGAATATCGTATTGTGTCACCAGATATTTTATTTTAGAAATCGACCTTCCTCTATTACAGTCAAGTTAACACTGGCGTTCCGAGCTCGCACTCTCATACATCACATGTTACATGCGTCACATAGAGGGGCTGTACAAGCACAAAAAAACATGAACCGAACATGCTGACCAATATTGAACAGTCTTTTAAAAACAATTCGTTTGTGTATTAATGAAAATGGAGGACACTTTGAGCAATAAATAAATCAGCGATTTTAGTATTCTTCTCCTTGTTGTGTTCCAAGTTTCAGTTTGTTTCAATTTGCGTTTTGTTTTAGTTGTTATTAGTGATTTACATTTGTTTGTCAAACCCAGTCAGTCAGTCCTAGGCCTGATAAAATGTGGGAGAAAAGTGGTCTATTTATTCGGACTTTAGAAAAGAACCTGATTATTTTGGAAAACTGTTAAGTATAAGTATGGACAACCTTATATCAGTCAAAAGGGTATTCAATTTTGCATTCACCCATGACAATTAATATGGGTCTTTCCGTTTGAAAAAAAAAAAAAAAAATCAACTCGTAAGATTATTAAATGTAGGTCTCAGTATTTCCGAGTCTAAATAACGTACACATTTTGCTCACAGATGATAAGATAGAGTAATTTATGACAAAATGAACTATGAAAACTGCAGATTTCTAAGTCTTACGGTTTAGACCAGGGGTCGGCAAGTAATTTTAGATGGGGTCCGGATACTTTTGAAAATTTTTAACAAGGTCTAGAAAAAAATTAATATTTGTTATTTTTTTATTTTAATTTGGACTCAAATTTAATCTGCTTACTAACCATTAAGAACTCGCACACTAACATAATTGTAAAATACTAGAAAAAATGATAAGATTGGCACTTAAACGTAAACAATATTTTTTAAATTATTTATTTGAGTAATTTATACTTTCAAAAAATTTTTGGCAGTCCAGTATTTTACCTTGCTCGGTCCGGACCTGGACCGCGGTCTGCCAGTTGCCGACCCTTGGTTTAGACGTTATCTAGCCTCATTTAGAGAGCTGAAAACATAATTTTTTTCAAAAACAACTGATTGTCTTGAAAACGGTAAGTTTTAAACTGCATGTACATTTAATAAACTCTACCTAATATTAACCAAGGAATTGAAAAACGCAGTAATATACATGGTGTTCCATTTAAGTTAACAAAGTTATGTAACGCCCACGCGAAATGGAACACCCTGTAAAGCTAATAATATTTTCATTACATGGTACACATGATACCAGGCAACTTTTATTAAAACAATTTTTTTATAAATTTTATAGTTGCAGAGTTACAGAAGTTGCAGAGTTACAGAAGAACCTTTTTTGAATTTTCAGGGGAGGCTACCTTTTTCAATTTTTATTTTTTAAAGTTTGTTCAAAATTTTTTTTAAAATCATGTAAAAAATGGCGTTACTTTAATTTTCGCTCACTGCCACTGTTGGAAGGACTTTCAAAATAGAAAAAGCATTTATATTTGTCATACTTCATGAAATCCACGGATGTAACACCCTTATTCATTTGCCAACCAAAATTTATATAAAAACGCCCTTATTATTGAAGTACTGCTTATCCTGAAAATATCAGGAAAGAATTTGGGACCCCCTTGTATCTGTTTTAATTTTTTTAAGGAGTCCTTTATCATTTCCCCACTTCTACCTGCTGAAACTGTCGACGAAGCTCTCAGGATCACTCCAGCAACAAACAAACCTTTAGCACGTGTCAGCCTGCAAAAAGACACATCAGTAAAAATTATTTCCCCATCAGAACAGGAGCAACTTCAGCAAGAACAACTACCTATCGATCTTCTTGTACCGCCACACACACAAGTCCTGTATAATACCGAAATTTGCGTATTCTGTGAATATTTCCTGCACTACGTCCAACTGGCCATCACGGACCCAACAACTGAAGTGAGAATATTACTGGTTTTATTTTTTTATATTTGCTTGACGTTTTACTTTTTTAGGAGGAAATTAAAGAAGTTATCGACAAAGCATGCGCTACGCTGCCCAGTTCTGTTAATAATACTTGCATTGACTTTGTGAACACTTACGAGCCAGCACTAGTAGCCATCCTCGCCCAAGAAATTGATCCTTCTCGGGTCTGCCCGTTGATCAAAGCATGCCCGTCAGGGCAATCTAAAGATGTGGAAATATTTATGCAGGCAAAAGGAGGTTCCAACTGCCCTCTTTGCCTGTTTGCCGTTACTAAATTGGAGACTATGGTCAAGGATAAGAAATCCGTGGTAAGCTGATACTTTATTATTGTTTCGTGGCTGTCTTTGATATTATTTTTTTATGCAGTGAAATCAAGATTACAATTTTCCTTTTACCTAAATGTGTGGCTGTGTTTGAAATTATTTGTAAAAATAAATCGTACTTTTTTATGATCGAATTTTATTCTATGAAAAAATTATTAAAAAAATATATATATTTTTGTGCGTTTAAAAAATTGTGTAATTTAAAAAATGCAGGAAAACATCAAATCCGCTCTCAACAAACTTTGCACTCATTTGCCAAGTGACGACTTAACAGAGGAATGCGAAGATTTCGTTTCCACGTATACTGATGAATTGGTAGAAATGTTGGTAGCTGATTTAAAACCAGAAGAAATTTGTGTCTATCTCAAACTTTGCTCGGATGATAAGCCTGCTAGTACTCTTCCACCATATGTAGACTATTCTGTAGAAAGCCCCGTGTTTATTGGAGATGTCGGTAAGTTTTTTAATTTCTATGAAAATATATAAATTTTCATAAATCTAAAGATAAATGGATAGAGCTAATTTTGATAAAATAGTATATTTTCTCTAAATATTTTCCAAAACATAGTAACTGTCCCCATCTAGGCAAAACAATTGTTGAAGTAATTATCCCACTTCTGATTGGTTAATATATTATAAAATATGAAAATGCATGGTGTCCTGAATTAAACACATCAGAATAAAAAAAGAAGTTTGTACAAATATGTAGAATGTTTCGTTTTTGAAATAAAAAAAAAAACAGTTATTTAAATACCTCTTAGAATATTTGACGTAGATTGATAAATCTTGGGGTAACGACTCGACTAATGATGGGCAAAAATTTGCCGAGTTGCTACACAAATCTGTCAGTCATTAGCGGAACCTTAACTTAAGAATCCCAGAGTTTCGATGCCACTGAATATTTTTGGAATTGGGGAAGCCATTTAATTCTGGTAGGTCTTTTTAGCAAAAAAGGTGTCTTTTATTTTATTCCAGAAACAGCCTATTTTGATAACTTTTTTTAATATTTTGACGACAAGGTACTGCAAGGCTTCCGGTTTGTTTATTTTTTATAAAATATTTGTCACATAATGTCCGAATGCAGCGACCTACTGTAGAATACTAATCAACATATTCTTCGATATACTGATGATACTGCTTTAATAAACCATAATTCCAGTCTAAATCTAAGCAGAGAAAGGCTATTGGTGCAATAATGGCATATTAAAAGTCAGTCCAACTAAATGAAATATTTTTTATTTAGGATGTTCTATTCACAGTATTTTACCCGTCTGTCCCTCTGTTGGCATATCAGGTGTCAACTTGCACATTCCAATTGTGTAAACAATGATCAAGTATATGCGGCTCTGAGACTACCGGCGATCTGTATCAGACATGCAAATCTGAACTTCACATCATGCAATAGTTTCAATTTTATACATATCATTTGTGGATTAATTTTGTTCCTTTTTTATGTAGTTCGGGATTAATTTAATGTGTCTAGCATCTATTCAGCTGAGGAAGTGATTGAATTAGAAAAAAGAGTAAAAACATATTTTAAATGTGTCCCTGTCTGCTATGATCTGTCTGTTTACAATTCTTTACTTCATCGGAATCTGTAAAGTGACCTTGGTATAATTCACTTAAATGATGTAATGTCAGAAGTCAATGACACGAAAGATTCATAAACTAAACATAGTGCTTAAAGTGATGACTTTTTATTACAGACTTGAAATTATTTTTTATAAAACAGTAAAAATAATTGTTTTAAAATTAACTAATATTTAATGAATTGCACAAAAATTATAAAAATTTTCAAAATACCAGACATTTGTGTGTTATTTAGTCTGCATTGATATCAAAACAATATGAAGACTTTAAAATAACATGTCGCAGAGTCATACATATGTGATGCAACTCCGGTTTGGGTGTTGTTCAGTGGTGAGTGATACATGAGTTTAAGGGGTTACACCACCGTAGAATTTTCAAAAAATGTTTTTTTTTTCTTAGTTTGAACTTTCTAGAATATGAGGCAAAAGATTTTGTACATGGAAAACATTTTTTTTGTTTAATTTTGCACTTTTCCTGGAGCGTGTCGGGCGTCTCTCATATGGTTACTTGCTCGGAAGGTACCGCGTGCCTTCTTACCTATTGATTTATAACTTCTCTAATACACTCATAGATGTCGTTAGGGAGTATGCGCGTACAATTTAAGCAAAATTTTCAAACAAAAGTACGTTAGTGTAGCGTCAGTGCACGTTCATGTCTAAAACTCATTTTAAAATTTTAAACACGTTTTTCTAGAAACATGCTTTTTCAAAATGGCATGCACCATAACTCCAACAATTTTCAATATTTTCTTTTGAAATTTTAACCACATTTAAAACAACATTTTATAGAGGAACACGTACGTATTTTTCGATAAGTTAATTTAAACAATTGTTATAAACAAATAACTGTTCTTTTTTTCATCAAAACTTTAACGTTTTACTTCAAACACTTGCAAATTTTACAGAAAACAATATTTTTACAATCCCGTACGTGTTTCTCTAGCTATTCTCATGTAGATTAAGAACAAATTTTGTTTTTGTTCCACCTTGAAATTTGCACTAGTTCCAGTGCGTGCTGCGGAATGCCTCAACGGCAACATGCTTCAGGAGAATGGCTCCAGTGCCGCAATTTTGAAATATTTTTTAATGAAAAAATTGTTCTGTACACATAATACATGCCTAATATCATACTTGAACAGTTTTTTTCTATTACCTTTCCTTCTATTAAAAAAAAATTGTCAAAACCACGCTTTTTTTAGGCCGTTACAGTGGTGTAACCCCTTAAGTGCAGTTTAAAAAATTAATTATAACCACTATTTGATTTAAAAAATAATTTTAAATTAATATTCAGGATAATACGTATTATTTCCTTAAAAATACTGATTCCCAGTTAAAATTACACCCTGTATATAGGGACTTTTTGTTCGAAATACCGTTGCAATCATCAGAAATTTAATTTTTATAAATTTCTCCATATTTAAGAAAAACAAAAACTAAGTTTTTTGTGTTTTCTGCCGCTGTTTGAAGGGCCATACATTTTCAAGAAGGGGTATAGAGATTTTTCTGCACTTAGTTGTTACTATATATTTTTTTTAAACTTGAACACGCCGTCTTGAAAATCAGTAGCTTTAAACCCTTGATCCATTAAGGTTTTTGATCTATAATGACCCGAAGAACAACCCCCTAAAGTTGACCTATTGGAAAAAATACTCTGTATACTAATTTATTATATGTTGTTACAAAAAAACATTTCCTCAATGTCAATTATTAAAATATTTTTCAGAAACGAATAATATACCTGACGATACCATCAACGGTAAACAAATTAGTAGCAAATTAGAGGCACCTACAACTAGTCCTCAGTGTGTTATATGTGAATTTGTAATGAAAGAAATCGACGATCAACTCAAAGATAAAAAGACAGATGTAAGAAATACATTTTTTTAAATTCATTTTCTGATAGCTTTTGGTTTTCTGCATTGTAGGATGAAATTAAAAATGTTGTCTATGACATCTGCAACGTTATGCCAAGATCCGTTAAAACGGACTGCAATAACTTCGTCAAACAGTATGCGGATACAGTAATTCAGTTATTGATCCAGGCCTTAGAACCAAGCGAAATTTGCTCGATGATGAAGTTGTGCTCTAATCAGTTAGAAACTATGACAGGTAACACACGATTGTCAAGTATAATTTTTTTTTATAAAAAAATATTTTTTAGATGAAATACTTGATTGTCCTCTGTGTCATTTAGCTGTCGAAGCTATGGACAAAATTTTGAGTAACCCCAAAATCGACCATGACGTTGAACATGTGCTTGAAAAAACTTGCCGTGGAATACCAAAACACTACAGAAATAAGGTACGTTATAAATCACTGTTTCAGATTTTTTTATTCAGTAACAAATCAAATTTTCATTTGAAATAATTTCAAATGTTTATTACTGGTATATTGCGCTTATAATTTTGGGTTTTTTATTTTTTATACAATTTTAATCTCGTCAACTGTCTTATGTAAAACTTACCCCTTTCAGATTTTTTTTTTTTAATATACAGGATGTTTCAAAATAAGCTGACATTTGCTATCATTTTTATTACTGGCGATACTGACTGCAGCTCCAATAATAATAAAGTTAGCAATTTTGTTGGATTAATTTGCAACGTCCGGTATATGGTAAGTAACAATATTGCTTTCCAACTTATACACATATTTGACCCTCATTCTTCAGTATTTCTGAAATGGTGGAATTTTAGAAGATACTTAATATAAAACGCATTGTATTATTCCCTCTTCCTTTATTAAGAATTTGATGGCTGGTTGTGTTTAGCAGCTTGCTTTCTGAATTAAACCTGATAAAAATTGAGTAGCTGCTTTTAAGAATTGTATACATTATTGTAAATGTAATGTGTTTTTGTTTAGTTAAATTTGTGAACCATAGATTTTGTGTTGTTTTATTTTTGTGGCATAGTGAGAGAACTGTAATAAAAATTTTACTATAAACCTCTAAGGTACTGTATCGTATTTATGTAGGTTAGTTGTCTATCTTCTGTCATAGCCCCACGATGGGCGCGATGTCTCGGATTTTGCTCAGTCTGGTTAGCTCTCGGTGTAGTTGACCTACTCTCAGCATATTGAGAGGGTCGTAAACCCTCATAATGGATTCAGAAGGAGCGTATCTGTCTGAGTCTGTTTTAACCATTCTTTTTAAAATAGTAATAGATATGTGGACAATGCAGTTGTTTGCGATATGAGTTCTTTATAGTTCGTCAAGTATACACTGGCCAGGCAACTATGCTCTGGTTTCTTGAGATTCGGATCAAATACACACTGGCCAGGCAACAATGCTCTAGTTTCTTGAGATTCAGGTCGAGTACACACTCTGGCCAGGCAACTATGCTCTAGTTGAATAACTGCGAAAACCCTGGTTGGGTGGATTCCGCTAGGCGCTCCAGAATTTTTTGAACAGGAAAAACTGCATCCTTGACGGATACGGCTGTCTTTGAAAGTGAGGAAAAAATATTTGACATCTTGGGTCTCGTCGGCGACCTTATTGAAACAGTGGCACATGTCGTTATCGTTTGAGGGCTCAGAGGACTCTCGGTGGCGATCTTCTCATCCCAGTGGCCCGGCAGGTGTAATTTAGAAACTTTAATGAAAAATTTCGGAACATCGACGATTTTTGATATTGTCTCTTCGCGTTTGAAGGAATGCAGCGCTCGGTAGCATGCTTGTCTCATCATCGTGGATGTCTCTGTGATGATTCTGGTAGTAGCCACTGCAAAGCTTCGTGAAAATTCTTGAAAAGATCGGTGAAGAATTTAGTTTGTGAACTCTTTCTATATGCGGGGTTGTTCTATGTGGTTTATGTTTCCATTTTGCGGCGGCATCTGCGCCATATGGGCTTCTCTTGTAGACATATTGCGCTATTCAAAACAGGCAAATTCTGAATTGCACTCGCTCTGCATACTACGACAGTACCTATAATCACTTATTGTAGTAAATTGAATCTGCATTATTTTTAAATTTAAAAATTGATCTAGGTTCTTTTATAATTTGTTTTCATTTGAGATTCTTAGGATCTCCGTAAGTTCTACTATTTAAACACATATTTGGTTTTTATAAAATAATAAATGCAAAATTACAGTTTTCTCATTGACAGTATAATGTAAAAGCTTATTTGAAATTTCTGTAGTCTCATTTATGCAAAAGGTAAGTGAAATTTTGTTATTGTAATTCATTAATATATGACCATCATAATCGTGACTACATTCAGGTTTAATAAACTAACACAAAACTTTTAGGAAAGTAATTTTACATATATTTTTAATTTTTGCATTTATCATTTAATTAATTAATTGAACTAATATCGAATAGGTATAACAAAAATAATCTCAGCCAACTATCATTCACACTAACGAAGTTTTGATATAAGTATTTTTAACTAAATACAGGTAAGCTAATTGCAAAAATCATCAAAATTATCAACGTTTATACAGGGTGCCCCAGCATAATGTGTACAACGGAAGACCACGGATTCGTACACTCAAAATAGGCAGATCTAGGCTAATTCACCTATATCCGAAATCACTTATAGCTGTTTTACATTGACAATTTATTGAATAAATTGACGAAGTTCCTCATGAATTAATTCACGAATTTATTGGTAAACAGTGTGGTTTTACACTGATACAGATTTTATCAAGTTTTTTTGATGCATGAATCGATTCTACCAACGTATCAAGGAAGCAAATAAATTTCAAAAATGTCACCTTTCCACTCATAATTGTAGTGATACAACAGCGGTACCGTTTTGACACATATTATATAAATATTAGTTTTTGTAAGTAACAAATCAGTAAAAACAATGCAAAACTAGTACGACGCCACACAATTATTTACATATTCCAATAACATAACCTCATTACTGCTCTGAGGCTGGAAATCTGTTGGGTTGGTACTTCCGAACTTCATTTGAAATTGACGAAAATTAGAACATGCTCTAATTCGTCAAGAACTTGATGAATACATTCATGAAGTTATTTGACAGCAGATTTGGTGCATTACACTTGTCCAATTTCTTGATGAAGCGACTTCATGAATTAATTGATCAATAAATTGTCAATGTAAAATAGCTATTAGTTTGGTCGCCAGATCGCCTCAAAGTTCGTGAAAATTTTTAGAATTTTGTAAATAACTCGGGTATGTATTAATCGATTTTAATTATTTTTCGAGTGTGGATTTTTGCTTTCAATCTACACATTTTGGTGTTATACAGAGTGTTTTTTCAAACCTACAGTTCCTACAAAATTGTTGTGTGGTGAGAATATCCATTTATAACTTTTTCCTCTTTTGGGCAATAATGACAAATTATTTTTCAATTTGATAGAAGATACCATTTGGAAGTTTTTGGGACTCTTGTTAATTCAGCGAAGAAAGTTGAAGGACACCCTTTGCAGTTCTTGAGGGCAATTTTTTAAAACATTATGGCATTTTGGATAATTCTTCCACAACTCTTCTTCAGTTAGATGTGGAAGCATACACTGTTGTTTTCAGAGTACCGCAAAGACAATAGTCGCAACGTGTTAAGTCTGGTGAATGTACAGGTCGGTTAATAGAAGCATTATCCCCTTTACCGGGGATACTGCCGGAGATTTGCAATGAAATGTCCTGGAGCTCCACATATTAGCACTGAGTAATAACGGTACACCTTCCAATAACTTGGGTAAAGTGTTTTGCAAAAATTGTAAATAAAATTCCCCATTCAGTTTATTGGGTAGAATAACAGGGCTAATAATAATGCTATCAATGCATTGTATTTGATTGTTTTTTCTAATTATTTCAATAAAATTAGGCACGTTGCAGATAACTAATTCGCTGTATGTGTGTGTATCCATATGGAAAAATGAAGTTAACAGGTGGTATATGTGGTAAACACTCATTAAAAATTGTCAGGTACAATGATTTAAAGATCAGACTGAAATTACAGTCAACCTACAAAATCTATCACTTTGTTAGTTATTATAATATGGGTGGCACAATAATGTATACATTTAAAAAATATATTTTTGTATCACTTATCAGATAAAAAATCGTTGTCATTATTGCCCGGAAGAGGAAAAAGTTATGAACAGATATTAACACCATACATCAATTTTGTAGGAGTTGCAGGTTTTAAAAAACACTCTGTATAACACCAAAATGTGTAGATTGAAAGCAAAAGTCCACACCCCAAAAATAATCAAAATCGATTAATACGTATTAGATTTATTTACAAAATTCAAAAAATTTTCACGAACTTTGAGGCCATCTAGCGGCCAAACGAAGTCATTTCGGATATAGGTGAATTAGCCTAGGTCTGCCTATTTTAGGTCCACAAATCTGTGGTCTTCCATTGTACACGTTATTCTGGAACACCCTGTATATTTAACATCCATACTTATGATTTATTTACCTGCACGCTTTATAAATAACATTTTGATTGGAGGTATAATTAAAAAAATGTGATTTTTAAATATGGGGTATCCTGAAAATAATGGGCTATACTTCAAGTGTAACCTCCTTGGATGAAAATAAACTGATTTGGATCAAGTTAATTCTGTAAAATTTTACTTTTTCAAAAAAAAATTGTTCCCATTTATACGACTGTGCACAATATTTTATTGCAGTTGCTGCTTTTATATTTAATTTTTTTATTTTTAAATCTGTAAATGGTTTATTGATTTCCCAATTTACAATAATCTAAACATAAAATATAAAAATGAAAATGTAGGTACATATTTTCTTATTGTTAGACATCAATTTTGCTTTTGTGTTGATTTACTCCATATGCAAATCTTAATTTTAGCGTTCTATTAAGTATTCTAAGTACATTTAATAAAGATCATGAATACCCTACAATTCAAAAAAAAATTCCAACAAATATCAAAAAATTTGTTAAAGATTTAAAATTTGTTATCAAATGATGGCACCAATCAAAAAGCTCTGACACCATTGTCAGCACTCCCTTTTATAAAGCCACTGTGCCAAGATGAATATAACGAGCATTCAAATAAAACGTGGTTGAAGTTGGCTCTGACACATTGGACGTAGGGAGTACATTATAGCGACCAACTTAACCTCATTTCTCAACGAGCTGTATAGCAGCTGTCAGTTTCAATAATGTTAATGACTATATAACTTTATTTTAAAGAATAATCGTGATAACAATAACAAACAATTAAAGGAGCTGCGGAAAGTGTCCCCCTCCTTGTTCCAAGCACTTTTCACACCTGTTCCTCAAAGAATTAAAGACATTTTCTAAGATGCTCGGGGTATTGTTAATTTCACGAATCTTGTCTATAAGTCGAGCCTGCAGATGGTTTAAATCAGGAATAGGCAGTTCAAAAATAGTGTTTTTAAGGTAAGGCCACAAAAAGAAATCACACGGCGTAATATCACATGACCTCGGTGGAAATTCATGTTCAGCATTGAGACTTATTAGTCGATTTTGGAAAACTTCCCTCAACATATTCATCGTCTCGCCTGCCGTATGTGCCCTTGCGCCATCTTGTTGAAAGTAAAAGTTTGTAATTTCGTTTTCTTCCAGCTGGTTAACAAAAGGAGCGATAATTTCTTCTCTATACCTTTGCGCGGTAAGAGTACCATTAAAAAAAAATAGGTCTATAAATCCTCCTTCGATTGAGAGCACACCAAACTCCAATTTTTTGAGCGTGTAGAGGGCCCTCGACAAAAAAGTTATGTGGTTTTTCAGAAGACCACATTCTCATATTCTGTGAGTTTACGTAACCACTTAAATGAAACCAGGCTTCATCAGAAAAAAAGGTGATATTATGAAGTTCACCGTAGTTGTTTAAAAACCATTCACAAAATACAGCCCGTCGCGGAAAATCAACTTCATGAAGTTCTTGCTGACAAGTTAAACGATAGGAGAACAAACGCAAATCTTTTTTTAACACTGTGTGGCAGGTACCGACTGATACTCCCACCATTTGTGATAAAACACGTACAGAAGTTCTTGGCGCATTTTCCATTATTTGTTGGACATTTTCTTTTAATTCTTCAGTCCGCTTTTTAGGTCGGCCGCTTCCTTCTTTTCTTGTTACACTGCCCGTTTCACGAAAAACATTAACACAACGCTGAACTGCACTTTGAAAAATTTTGTACTCAACAACGCCGGGAAATTGATTTTGAAATTCTATGAAACATTCCTCAATAGAATACTTCCATATTCCATCAATCTTGCATCCATTTCTAAAGTAGGACTCTATGATAAACACTTTTTGTTCTTGAGAAAACACCATTTTAAACGCTTTTTAAAACGAAAATATTCAAATTGATAGCGGCGATATAGCGCTTTGACAGATGACATTTAAGTTCATTTGCTATACGCTACGCCCTATGTCCAAATTTTCAGAACCAACTTGACCACGTTTTTATTTGAACGCTCGTTAGGCTTATTTCTTACTAAAACTTCGATGTTACTAAGAGTACCTGAAACAGTCTTTTATTACTTGTCTATTTTTTTTGTTGGCAGAGATTTTAAGAAAACAGAATTTAATTTATTTATATAAAGTCATTCAGTTTTACAAGAAAAATCTTTGGAGGTTCGTAGAACTGGAAAATAACGTCACTTCACCAAAAGAGACCCGGTTGGTCTATATTTTTTTATTTAATTTCACAGAAGCTGAAGATATCCAAACCCAATTTGGATAAGGCTACTACAAAATGACGTAGTCAAGTCTGAATGTATTTATTTATGACATTTCTTAAATAGTTTTTCTTTTCTTTATTTCTTCAATATTTTCAGGAGGTTGTTTTTTTTATTATAAGTTTGTTTTTGCCTACTTTGAAATCTTATCAGAAAATACATCATCAAAAACTGTCTTAAAATAAAATCTGTGTGACTATTGGTTGCCGAGATATCGATAATTTAATGAAAAATAACACTTGTCTTGAGTCATCGATATCTCTGCAAGAAATTATTGTACAGTAAATCCAAGGGTAGTTTTGAAAACTTGAATAAATCCTCTACAATGAACTGTAATGGTTTTTGAAGAAAAAACTTTGTTTCATCCTTGACATCAATTTGAAAAAAGTACAAAAAAACTTTTTACAATTTTTAGAAAACCTACCGCTAATTCTTTCTCAAGGTGTTTCTTTTATTGCTCAATAACCGTAGCTCACAAAATTTTTTGTCTAAAGATCTTGAAACTAGAGACTTATAGTTTCAAAATGCTTTCCTTTTTATGTCAATACGACCATTTTTCACTGAAGTAGAGCCTTTCGAAAATCACTAAGAAATTCATGCAAATTTTTTGGTTCTTTAATTCTTTCCTGTATTGTATAAGTATATGATAGAGGTTGTTAAAAGCATTAAACAGTCTTGTTTTTTTTGTTGGAAAAACGTTTTTTGAAACATCACATTATTTACTGTAAAAAAGGTATACTTGTTGCATATATAGTTTGAAAGAAAAATAGACTTAATTTCGTAGTTCAGTTATCAGTTATAGTTAGTCGAGTGTTTAGGGTAATTTAGCCTAATTAAACTTCACTACTGAGATATAACCTGTATGTACTAAGGAAAGCTAAAGAAAGTCTAAATTGTAAAAAATAATAATAATTTGAAAGAACATATGCATTTGTCTTATTTAGTATTCATGATAAAATGTAATTTGATTGATTTTTAGAAAAACCAGTGAAATAAATTTAAACAAAATTAATTTGACATGGAAACTGATATAAAAAGTCAAAAACGATATTTCATTTAAAATTTTATAAAGAAAAATGCTCACTTTTTTGTAATAATTATCCTAACAAATTTAAAATTTTAAAATTGTAGGTAGTAAGAGAAAAATTCTTTTTTACGTTTTATCCAGGTTTTGAAAATATTATTTAGGGACCAAGTTACGAGTATGTATTTATAAAAAATGTGATGTTTCTGAAAGTTATAAAATTTGTAATTAAAAGGATACATTTTTACATTAACAGAATCGACACAAAATTAATCTCATTTTATTCATTAATAATTGGTTGATTTACTCATTTTTATTTTTTTTGTGTTGCAAAATACCCAGAAAATGAAAGCTGCTACAATAACTAAACAAAAAATTAGTTTTTTCATTACAGTTCAGTAGCAATTTAGCTGAAGTTAATATTTTTAATTAATAACGTGTTAACATTTTAATGCTTTACCAGTTCATATATTTTGTGAAAAGAATAATTAAATTGAAAATTCAGTTATTTTTTACTTACTCACGGACAAAAAATTACTCAAATTTTACAAAAATAGTTTTTTTCATAAAATTATGACAATTTAAATAAATTTCTTCATGATATTCCAGAAAAAGAATATCATAATCAGTGAAGATTTACACAAATTTTTAAACACTACAATTTTGCAAAATATTAGGTAACTGTTTTTTTTTTCTGCTGTAAGTGCATAGCTGTTCGAATAATTAAATACACTATTTCTATTTATTATTGACATGAATGGTTTTTATAAATTTATATTTACAATGTATTTAACCACATCGCATATATGTACTAATGATTGAATGCCAAACATGTTCTCATCAATCTGGGATGTCGACTTTTGCAATATTGATCAATATTGTCAATAAGTTTTTTAATATTTTATGGGTTAGATACCAGCAGAAATCAATAAATCCAATGGATATGCAATCATTATATGATTCATGTATCAATTTTATGTATTATTGTTGTAATAGCATGAAGAAACACTTGGTTTGTTTCGCCTTTAATTTCTCATATTATCAAAACATAGTGTTCGTTAAATCGATTTTTCTCGAAAACGGATTGAGTTATGGAAATGAAACAAGAGTACATAATTAATGGAAAAATGATAGCTCTTTCAGGTTTTGAATCAAGTTTCATGTTAGACATATAGGGTAAAAAGTTATTAACTAAATTTTCGGTAAAATTGGTCATAAGTGGCGCCCTCTATGAGCAATGCTTTAATTACAACATGCATCTTAGTCGGCACCTATAAAAATATATTTTCACAAATTTTCAAGTTCCAAACCTACATATTTTAAGAATAATCGCAAAAAAAGATTTAAAATTTTAACTTTCAACACGCTGGATTTCCGAAACTCTCAACTTTCAGATAAGGCATGTTTGCGCCAATGGTCACCATTTCACATGCAGTATCTTCAGCTTTCGACTTTCCCATTGTTAATGAATCACCCTGTATACATATGATATTCTTCAAATTCCAAACTTGAAGAATTTTTTTTGGAAAAGTCGATTTTTGTAAAAAATTCATAATATTCTCAGTTGTATTGTTCCAATGGAATGTCTCCATTATTTAAAAAAAAACATAAAATTGAAATCTGGGGCATCTGATACAGGTACACCTTCACTTCTTTAAATTGAACCAAAAACGACCGTAACTTTTTTAATTTAAATGACACCCTGTATATTTTTCTTAAAATTTGAATTCTACAAAAAATTCACTTTTTCGAGAAGTATTACACTGTATTTAGATTTCAAAACAGAAGTGAAATAGTATATCGAATAGACGCGGCAGGACCGAGATTTCAACTTTTGGCCCGTGTAGTGTATACGATTTTTCTTCATACCTCGGTCGAAAGTACGTACTTTCAAGAATTCAGCAGAACATTTTCAAGAAAACCTGAAAATTCGCTCTGGAGAAATTTTAAATATGCCTCATCAGTCAATGGTCCTCCATAAAACATTGTTTGGATAATGTACCCATTGATCATGCCGCACCATACATTAATTCCCCAAATTCTTTGAAAATTAATCTCTCCTCCAATGCGGATTATCTACAGACCAATAATGGCAATTATGTCGATCGAACTTCCATTATTATGAAAACGGTTTTCATCTGACCATAATATTAATAATGCCATCTTCACAAGCAATCGCTAGCCATGCAAGAAACGCCAGTCTTCTGTCTTAATCTCCTGGTTCTAATCCTTGATGCAGCTGGATTTTGAAAAGTCTGAATTTGCCGGATTTTAGGATTTATTGTATAGAAGAACAAGAGACATCACATTCTGCTTCAATGTCTCGAATTGAAATATGTGATTATTAAACACAGTTTCCACAACACCAGCATTGAGCTCTTCATTAGTAGCAGTCTTTCTTTTAAAAACAGTTTATTTTTCTGAGAAGTCAGACGTGTAAAGTAGATAGTACTTGGCATATGACTCAAGATAAACAGGGAAGGTATCACGCTTGTTTTTTTTGCATTCCCCATCAATTTAGATCATATCCAATTTTTCCTGATTTGTAAAATCGTTATTCATTTTGAATATGTACCAATTTTGTTTAAAACAACTTTACAAATTTTAACAACACTTCGTAAACTTTAACTTGATTTGTGCAATTCCAATTTTGGAAACATTTAAAATGCAATTTCACTTCTCTTTTGAAGTCTAAATACAAAATGGAATGTCCATGAAAAAGGAAATTTTTGTAGAAGTCAAATTTTAAGAAAACTACAGGATGTCATTTAAAGTAAAAAAGTTTGTGGTCATTTTCAGTTGGAAGTGAAAGAATTTTAATATTAGGCTCAATTTAAAGATGCTTAGAGAGATGCCCTAAATATCAAATTTATGGTTTTTTAAGTAATGGAGATATACCATTGGAACAATACAACTGAGACAACTGATATATTATATTGAGATAACTTTTTTTAACTTTACTGTTAATCTGAGATTTCTGGGCAATGAATAGGACCTCTGCAGCACTGGCAGTATCTTGCTCCAAGCTGTGACTGCCTTCGTTGAATCCTCCCTTCACGGGTCACATTCTGAGTTTTGACTTTGGCGTCAATCTTGTATTGCTGATTAGTATTTCTTCCTACCTTGATGCCTAATGCATTCCAGTAAATTGCCCATGACTTCCAGAATTATTGGAATTTCAATATGAAACTTAGACACAATATTCTTAAGACAACAAACTTTAAGATGAGCAAAAAAATTTTGAGAAAACCACTTTCTTCTATTCAGATATTCCCCTTAACTGGCAATTAAATTTATTAGATGAAAAAAATCAATATTAATGTTACATATTTGATAACTAACAAAAACAAATATATGTATATCAATTATGTGATCTTGGTCCAATTTTCTAACAAGCATGTAAAAATACCAAAGATACAATTTAAACTCATTTTATTACTTGGACATTAATTTTAAGTACCAACTTAATTGATTACTGCTGGTACTAACAATCTAGATGAATCATTAAACTTTTACTAAAACAATCTGCAATTAACATCCACTTTTTCTTTTATTTTAGTGCACTACACTTGTGAAGAATTCCGGAGAAATAATTATTGGGCTTTTGCATCATGAAGTTGAGAAAGAAGTAATATGTCCATTAATTGGGATGTGCAGATCTTCAGTTCAGCAAATAATTATAGATTAATTAAAATAATTCACACATATTTTAGAGTAAGTCGGTTATCCTGCTTTCATTCGAAAAGTTGTAATAAATTAAATTGTGTAATATGCATACAAGTCTGAATGGGATATAACATTTCAGACAGTGTAATTTTTGTCATTTCAATTTATGGTTTTCGATAACTTGGTTAAATTCTGAAGAAACTATTTTATTATATAATGAGGCATATACACAAAGTAATAGTACTCAACTTTTTTAAAATCGAAGCGGCAGTATATTTATGAAAAATTTACATATTTAGAAAGGTACATTAAACACTATTTTTCGACGGGCCTCTTGGGCCCATTGTTTTAAGGCACTGTGGTACTCATCATCAGTAGAAAACATTTTTCCACCCATAAACTCCAGAGAAAAGATGAAAATCAAACGGTGCCAGGTCAGGGCTGTGAGCGGAGTGGTTGATGATGTTCTAACTGGATGAACCAAGAGTTACTTTGTGGCTTTGGCCGTGTGGGAATGTGCTTTGTCATGCACAAGCACACTCCCTTCGTTAACATTCCCCTTCTTTTCTTCTATATCACTTTCCTTAGTGTTTTCAGTTTTCACCATGCATCATTAATTGTTTCCCCCTGGGAAAAAAGTTGATGAAGAGTCCCCTTATGGTCCCAAAATACAGTTGCAAAGATTTTTCTGACCGAAATAATGGCTTTGAATTTTTTCCCTGATGGTGAAGATGGATGTCGCCACTGCATTGCTTGTCTTTTCATCTCAGGGATGTAGTTTGCCACTCACGTTTTGTTGTCAGTCACAATACAATCAAGGAATTGTTCACCTTCCTTCTTCGAAACGCTCATGTAATTCCCACGAAGATTCTGTTAGCTTTGTGTTGATTTGTGACCTGTTTTGTATCCACCTAGCACAAACTTTTCGATAACCAAGTGTTTCAGTAAAGATTTCATGCAGAAGTGTTCTTAAGATTTGTGGAAACGCTGCATGCTTCTCATGTAAAGTCAATTGATGGTTGCCATGAAGCATTTCTTGGTCTTGTTTACCATATCATCAGTGTAGATTGAGGGACACCCATTGCTTTGTTCATCATGAACATTTGTTCTGTCATTTTTATACTCACTACATCACTTGTACAAATTAGTACGATTTGTCACACCATCTCTATACAGTTTTGATTTTGTTAAAAATCTAGAAGGAGGCCTTTCCCTTTCGGAATAGTAGCACTCATTTCAACACACCACTACAACAATAGTTCTCAACTGAGAATGAGCGGGTGTTTCGATTGCAACATCTTGACCTTCAATGCAGTTTTGCCAACTTTGTAGGAAACAAAAACCATAGAGCATTAGAGTCTCAGTACTTTTACTTTGTGCGAATTCCTCTTATATATTTTAAAAATAAAAATTCAGATTTGGTAAATGTTTCTTGTTTCCAATCTCAAATTTAAGCATATATATTTTTTTCAGGTTATGTGTGATACATATTGGCATCTGCTACTCTCTTATTAGTATATCTCTTTTTTAACCAAAGTTTTTAATAGTACGAGAAAAATAGTTTTAGTTTTTATTACCAACTCACAGTTTACTTGGAAAAATTAATCACATGGGACATTGCCATATTAAGTTGTGAATTATGAACTGTGATAAGGAATGATTTTTTTGTTTGCGTTTGTAAAATATTAATCATGTGAAAATAGTGTTAATAAAAAATTTACTATATGATATTGTTTTATTCGGTGTTAACCGTACTTGCAAGATATTTTTGATCTTATTAAATTGCATTCTCTTAGTTTATTTATAAAAGAAATTCCCATTCTACATTTTGGTTTTATGTATTTTTTCCCCATTTTTCCATATTCATTATCAATGTACGTGGTTATCACAATTTTTTTAAATCGCGTATTTATAAAGAAAACGTTGCAGAATAGAGGAAATATCTGTAATAGAGATTAACGTTTACAAAGAATTGGTAGATATTGCTATACTCATATTCTGCGTTTTCGATTTTGCTGCAACCAGGTATTCAGTAGTGTATGTACACGGGTAGCAATCCATTTTTTAAATTTCACCAAATTCTTCATATACGGCTGATACAAATGTCTTCCTATTTTTTTTTTTTTCAGAATTTCGACGTAAGTTAGAATTTCTAGTTCAAATAAGTCAGACTTCTAAATTTAATGTTAGAATTCCAAGTTTAAAATCAGAATTCACACTGCAAGTAAAAATTCTGACTTTTTTAACTCCAAAATTTTGGCTTTAAAATCAGAATTTCGAATTTATAAACTTGGAATTCCAACTGTGAACTCTAAATTCTAACTTTAAAAATTCACGCACGGGAAACTGCAGCTGCAGCCCTTGTCTTATTGTTACTGTACACAGAGCAATCTATCAATGTTTTCCATTTATTTGCACTTTTGTACTCGTGCATACAGATACTATTTCCATTCTTTATTATTCCATTTGATAATGGAGGACACCTCCCGACCTTCCCTCCCTACTCAACTACGTACCAGCGCTCGGCCGTTTTTGCAGTGGCGGCTCGTAGCATTGAGAATAGGTGAAACATATGGAAATTTTTAGTTGCATTTGCAATATTACCGAAAAACTGACGTTCGTGAGAAGGATTTTCATTTAGATCTTATAAAAAATAGAAATATTAGTGCGGCTTGTGGACTTCAACGAACATTAACGCACACCGTACATGTATGTTCCAAGGAAGATTTGTGGTCAAGACAATCTCGCGTAACGTTCCCAAAATTAAAGGCAGTAGTTTAATCACGTATTGGCCGCCTCGTTGCCATGACAACCGCCGTAAACAACGCTACGAATAAGAGAAGCAAAATACAGACTTATTTCAATCTGCGTCACTTCGTATACTACAGGGCTGGAAAATCCACATGGTCCATCTGCCTTTACATGAGAGCGACAAAGTAAAGTAAAGAAATCCGTGCGATAGACAAGATTATGAAACGTCTTCAATGTAACCATCCTTGTCTATCGCACGGATTTCTATGACTTACTTTATCGCTCTCACGTAACGGCCGCTGTACCATGGGGACTTTCCGAACCTGTATACTATGGTCTGAGGTTGATGTTTCCACTCAACGAAGGCAATGTTTTTCTAGAAGGCGTTCACCGCGCAACTGTTCTGTTTATTTCTGCGTATTAAACAAACACAATACATTTTCAATATAGAATTATATCTAAATTATAAAATTAAAAATAATTTTAAATTACACAACCAAACGGAAATTTTAGGTGAAGTGGTGCGTCACTTATTGCGTCACCTGACGAGCCGCCACTGTGTTTTTGGAGGCAATTTTTCACCTATTTCGCATCATTTTATCGGAAAATTAGAATATTGTAGTATTATACTTGTACTTTTAAAATCCGGCTGAAAAATTAAAATCGGACCACCACCATCCAGAAACTATAGTACACCAAAAAATTCAAATTCAATTGTGCCAAAATTAATGGTCCAACAGCAACTGCTTTATACACATTTTAAAGTATGTATACCTAATTTACTACTTTTGTGCACCGGGTT
Organism: Anoplophora glabripennis; assembly: GCF_000390285.2. Classification (NCBI taxonomy): domain Eukaryota; kingdom Metazoa; phylum Arthropoda; class Insecta; order Coleoptera; family Cerambycidae; genus Anoplophora; species Anoplophora glabripennis. The sequence continues at coordinate 60,367 of NW_019416406.1, read as the reverse complement.
AGCTCTACAATATAAAAAATGGCGGCGTAAAAAAAAATTTCTGAGTTTTCTTCGTTTCTAATTATCGACCTCTCGTTTTATTCATATTTCGATTCTCTAGAAATTGTCTCCTTAAAGCATTCAGATTGCTTCGTTAATTTAGGTTCTATAAGCAAAAAACTAAAAAAAAAATGCGTTTTTTGCATGTTTATAAAAAATTAATTAATGGTAAATTGGAGTAGAAAACATATAAACACTGTTTTTTACATGATGGCACAGTTCGTTTGCTACCAATTAGTATTTTTGTCACAAAATCACTGATTTAATGCTCTATATTGATTGGCCTATCTGTATTCAAAGTATTAAAAACTTGCAGTGTTTGAAAAATTTCAAGAACTGAATGTTGGACGATGGACGTTCCAGAGGCATTCATTTTCCACAAAATTGGACATAAAGACCCCAAAGAAATAACCAAATTCTCTACAAAATTTTGAGTTCTAAGTAAAAATTTATATTTCAAATTCGAAATTCCAAGACTAAAATTGCAGCTTCCTCTCTGTGTGTGTCAATTTCGAATTGTTTCATTTAAAGTATGAATTCCAAATTTAAAGTCGGAATGCCCAATTTAAGTGGAAATTCCGATTAAAGTGAAAATTTCGAGTTGTTTCTCTTAGTTTAATTTTAACAAATTTTCCGATTCTGTGTTGTATTTCTATGCACCGTTTTTTACGTTTTTCTTTATTTATTGTTTTAATTCCCATATTTATGATTTGAATTCCAACTTTTGAGTTCAATTTTGCTGCAACAGTGTCTACAAATAGAAGGCAAACTATTATTCTCTGCTTTAAAATCGGTTTTTAAAATGGAAATACAGTTTTCTTTTGCTGACCTATTTTCCAAACTTGTAGTATGGTAACTTTAAAAATGAAAGTGAATATTTTGTGAAAAACGTACATTCTCTATATGGATCTAGAAATCATATCAATATGGGTTCCATATTTCATTACCAAAATATGACCACTTATTTTTCCAGAAGCATCCTAGACAATTAAGAACTATTTTGCTTCTTATACTGTCTATTTATTCGTTTATCTAAAAATTTGCTACCTAATATTTTCCTCAATTCTCTTATATTTAATAAAGATTTTCCAAAGAGATGGAATCTCAGGCATGAAAAGTTTGTTGTTTCACCCAGTATATATTCCTCTCAGTTACAATATCGGCAGATTGGATTCTCTACTAATTTTATGTTGTAGACATGCTTTTTCAGTTGACAGTGTTATTAAAAGTCCTGTGATCTTTCTGGGCTAGATCTTAATACTCCGCATTTCGTTTGGTCTTTTTTATGAGGGAAGCATACGTTTCTTTCCCCCGAATCTGTAGAGACAATCCCTTCAAAGCCTGCTTTGTGACACTGGCAAGGAATGCCAAAGACTGCCACTGATCCTAGAGAAACTGTTTCAAATTATTTTTTCTGCAAGTTGATCTGTATTTTCATTTTCTCCATGTTTATTTCCTAACACCTAGTACTCCCTAAGCGTGATGGTACTGATACTGAACATTCCAAAACATGATAAATTTCAAAGTATTACTTACTTGACTTTTTATGATCTGATTTAAATTCATATTTGGGTATAATTATCATATATCAACACGAAAACCTAGTAACAAAATTTGTAGACCTTCTCTGGAATGGCTACAAACTTTAATTCACCTGATTCACACAACCTATTTTTTCTATGTTTGTAGTTTTCACACGCATGCCACTGAATCAGTTATACTAGTATAAAATAAACTTTTTGAAGACTTGCAAATAAACTAGATACCGTCGTATAAATTGCTATCAATACTCATAGTAGCTATTTTTTCATGGGGTCCATTTTGTTACTACTTATTAGAGGTGGCTAAAGAAATACAAATTCTGACCATCAGCTTATCGCAGATAATTTTCAGTGCATTGACCTTCAGTATCCATCTGAAGTAGGGCCACAACCACCTATTTATGCTTATCCGATAAAAGATTAAAATCGACAATAGAAAAAGAATGATTATACTGCATACCTATTATTGGAATTTGCAAAATACTATTTAAATAAATACAATACTAAATAAAATAATCATTTAATTATATGTATTAAAATACCTACCTCTTTCAGTGTGATGAAATAGTTAAAAAATATGGCAAGAACATTTTCAATTTCATTATTCATGACAAAAGTCCTGGCTGGATTTGCAAAGAAATCAAACTGTGCTCTGCATTCATAAACCTTGGAATTTTAACAGGCAGTAATCCTTGCACCTATGGTCCTGCTTATTGGTGTGCAAGTGAACAAAATGCAGATCGGTGTCGAGTAAGTAAAATTGAAAAAAATTAAAATATCTATAATAAATTATTCAAATTTATATTTTTCTGTACAGTGTTCCAATTCTAATTTGCCAAACTGAAACAGGAGATCGAAAATTTAATGAAAATTTTCCTGTGGACTAATCCAGAAATACATAGTAAAAAAATAGGTTTTGTTCAAATCCTCATTTTAAATTAGTCTTTAAGTAACAGAAGCGAACAAGTGATATCAAATTAAGATTTGATGTCGAATATAAGAGAGACACTTAATAACATTTGATTTTTTCAATATCCTAATTAATTTTCAATTCAATTCAAAAGTATACAGATTTTTTTTTAATTAAAAAAATTGAAAATCAAATTGTTGCGCTGAAACTTGCAAAAAAAAAAACATAATTGTGCTGTGTTTAAAAAACTAAAGATTTTGATATTTATGTTCATACAAACTTTTTGTTTTTTTTTAAATTTGTTATTAAAATAGCTCTTAAACTGTATTTCTCAAAAGAACAAAAAAAAATTGTACATATAAGACCGAACACCTATAAAAAATCCAGGATAGAAAATATTTTCAATAAATGTGATCCTATTTCTATATGGTGGTATTAGTTTAGTGCATTGGAAATATTAGTAGATATAATTTTATTACATTTAAATGTTAGTTTGACATGAATGGAGAACTGAGAACCATTAACTCACATGCATTAACTGTTAGATTCTATAATATTTTTTCAAAATTGATATTTGACATCTATCCGAAATTTGTCAGTATGGTTGCTACCATGCTCCAATGAAATGTCACTGTTATCAATAATTCATTGCTCCAAATTTTCCATAAGAAAATTACAATTAAATGGGCAATAAATTTTGGGTCTCAAATACAATCTACAAACCCATAAAATGTTCTTTTATAAGGCACTTTCGAAAATTCACTTCGAGTGCTCAGATCACTATCTTTATCTTTGTCATCCTTATATGGTTTTAGAGAGAGAACTATGTCTAAATCACTACGAGTTATTTTTCGTAAACCCCTATACTATTTCATTTTTGGTAGGTACCTATTTAATGATCCTCAGCCCTCACAGTATCATTTATTCTTCCTGAGATATATTGTTCGAAAATATTTAAAATGTGAAATTGAAAACCTTATATTTTTTTATAGTCTTCTGTTCACAGGAATTATTTTCTTTAAAATGAAATTCTATATCACTTTTGATATGTTAGAATTGAAACATCATGTATTACATATTACAGAATCAATAGCATATTAAGAAATTTTATTATTAGCAGTGTTATAATGTCGGGTGTCCCGAAATTAATGCAACCTTTGGTCACAGATTCTTAAGACAAATTTAGGAGACCCATATTTTTTGGAGTTACAGCACCCTGAAATCCGTCGCTAGGAATTTAATTTTAATCTCAGAACCCTGTTGTACGAGAATCACTAAATTTGGTACACAGGGGTTTTGTGACATGTTGAATCTGATACTTCTACGCTTTTTGGCAGAGAATCCCCTAAAGACAATTTTTCGAGGGCCTCACTCTGTTTTTGAAGCCTAAAAAATTCAGTCGCATATTTAAATTTCTTAGTCTGCAAGAAAACCATTGAATTTTGAAACTTTTTTGTCTCTTGGCACTTTTTTCGTAAAACTCAATGTTTTCGAGAAAAATGGCAAAATGTGAGAATATAATGCATACCTATCCAAAGACAAGGAGTCCCACGAAAAAGTGTCTTAAGGGGGTTCCTTGTTCAAAAAGCCTAGTACTATCAGATTATACATGTCATAAAACCACTGTGTTTCAAATTTAGTGATTCTCGGACAACAGGGTTCTAAGATATAAAAAATACTATTCTTAGGGCGGCTTTCAGGGGGCTGTAATTCCGAAAGAGGGGGCCACTTGGCAAAAATAAAAAATATGGGTCCCGTAAATTTGTCTTAAGAATCTGTGACCAAATTTTGTTGCATTAATTTCGGAACAGCCGATATATTAAAATGTCATTACAATTAAAAAAAAAATAAAAATATATTATTTAAAATTTTACCACAGTTTTGTCAAAATTCATTGTTAATAATTAATTTGTAAAGAATTCAACTTTATTAGTTGCAATTTTTGGCGTCCGTATATTATTTTTATAGAATTATTAAAATAAAAATCCGTTGTTACTACCTATAATTAAATTGTGAAATTATAGGCTAGATTACATTGTGCTACAAAAGTTTGGGGGGGATCAAAGCCAAAACAAACCCATTTCGTAGGAACGAGGCTTTGTAGTAGAGGGCCTGGATACTGGTGTCAAAATGAGGCAACTGCAGATCAATGTGGAACAGGGGTACCATTGTAGATTTTGTTTATATTCTTAATGTAATCATAATTATATTTTAGGCCAGGTTACATTGCGAAGCGAAAGTCTGGGGGAAAACTAGACCAAAAAGAAGTGAACCACTGGCAGGAAGCAACCGATGTACCTGGGGTCCAGCATACTGGTGTCAAAGTGAGGCAAACGCAGATGAATGTGGGGTAAAGATAGATTGTTACTTTATATCAATACTTTAAATTTATTATCAATATTATATACAGAGTGTCCCGGTACTTGATACAAGAAAGTCGAGTACAAATAGAGGAGGTCAAAATAATATCAGTTCTTCATACAATTTTTTTTGTAAGTGGAACTTCATTATGCCCAGAATGCCAGAGTCGGACTATGCCCAATGGTTACCAACACAGAATTTTTACATAGATGACGATCACAATCTACCTGTATCAAAAATAAGTTCCGTGAAGAATTTGCCAACGATAATACCCTCTTGGTTCAACTCGGTAAAATTCAGTTTAGGAAATATTTGTGATTTGTGATGTGTGATATGTCACAGTGCACATCGAGTGGCGCCTCCACCATTTTCTGTTTTTAATTTTTAATTAGACATAATTATGTTAGAACCGTACATTTTTTCAAATAAGAGCCTGGAAAATCTTACTGTCTCCTAATGTAATTTCCACTAACAAAATTTGACAAACACACTTTACACATAACACAAAATAGAAAAGCAGAACAAGAATAAGTTAAATTATGTATAATTCATAAGAAAGAAAACTATCAAAAATATTTTCAATATGGGCACCTTCCACCTCCATACACTTCCTAAGTCTACGAATGTTATTTGTTTGTACACGAAAAAGCATTTCTGGGGTAATAATAGGTCCATACGTTTTTGAGGAACGTCGATATTTGGAAGTATTTACAAAATAATTTGCAGCCACTATTATGTTCCATTAGACACTCGAAGAGTTTGGTTTATGCACGACGGGGCTTCTCCCATTTCAATATTGATGTATGTAATTATTTATCTATAGTGTTTAATACTGAATGAATTGGGAGAGGCCCAATTTCATGGCCAACATGTTCTCCAGACTAACGTGATGGACTTCTCCATGTGGAGATACCTGAAAAGTTTAGTGTACACAACCCCAGTCCCAGTACAGACAAGGGATGATTTGCTACAAAGAATTAATTTCTATTGTGATAACATTGGGCATACCCCAAAAATGCTTTTTCGTGAACAAACAAATAACATTCGTAGACTTAGAAAGTGTGTGGAGGTGGAAAGTGCCCATATTGAAAATGTATTTTATTATGTTATTTTTTTACATTATTTTTTTAAATTACTTTAACTTTATTCTTGTTTTGTTTTTCTATTTTGTGTCATGTGTAAAGTGTGTTTGTCAAATTTTCTTAGTGAAAATTACATTAGTAGACAAGATTTAGATGCCCTTATTTTAAAAATATGAATGGTTCTAACTACAACTATACTCCGCGGTCGAAATTATAAAGAGTGACTAAGACATAATATAAAAACACCATTACCATAATGCGTATAAAATATAAAATGATTTTTATATGGTTCAATATTATTTATCTTTGTGCCGCTCGCTATGCACATCGATAGAATCTATAATCGTCTAGAGACCGAGTTACACTGAACGTCGATCTATATTCTATCTCTGTCTTTTGCACTTGAAGGGAATAGGGAAATGCTTTTTTAGTGGGTGTAAACGGACTTGATTTAACCCGTCTTGAGAAACGTCATAGCATAAGCGTAGACGAGGGGTCTAATTTCATGGCTATAATAAATTTATAAATTAAAAAAACATAATTGGGACGTTTTAAAATGCTGTAATAATTAAAATGGATCAAAGTGCCTGTTATAGCAAACCGAAAAAAATATTAGATGTTATGTTTTATTATCTTTTTTCATTATTTTCTATATCTTGTTGCCTTTTACGCAGACACGCCAATGGATTTTCGTTCCCGGCACGCTTCATCCCCCTTACTAGTCCAAAAGCTAGCGATGAATCACTCTCTATAATTTCGACCGTGGAGTATATTATGTTATGTCCAATTAAAAATTAAAAACAAAAAATGCTGGAGGCGCCGCTCGATGTGCACTGTGACATAAAATCATAAATATTTCCTAAACTGTTAATTTTACCGAGTTGAACCAAGAGGTATTATCATTGGCAAATTCTTCACGGATACAGGCAGATTGCGATCGCCATCTATGCAAAAATTATGGGTTGTTAACCATTAAGCATAGTCCGTCTCTGGTGTTCTGGGCATAATGAAGTTTCACTTACATCATCAAAAACAAGCTGTATGCATGTGTCATCGATCACCAAATTTGCAACATGCTGAAGTTAATAGTTTATAGACTGTAAATAAAAATATTTTTTTTAATTTTTACCTTTGAGGGCCCATAACTTGTTAACGAAGGCCCGTATGAAATAAATTTATATGAAGAACTAATATTATTTTGACATCATCTATTCGTACTCGACTTTTGTATCAAGTACCGGGACATCCTGTATAGTTTCAATCTTTTAATGATATTTTAGACTAGACTACATTGTGAGAGTAGGGTATGGGGTGGACCAAGACCAAAACGTAGTAGTAGAGAACCTTTAGGGGCTAGACCTTGTACTAGAGGGCCTGGATATTGGTGCCAAAGTGAGGCAAATGCAGATGAATGTGGATTAGGGGTATAAGTTTTAGATTTTTACCTACGACCACTACTGTAAATACTTAAAAACACACTGTCTGTCTGCAATCAATGTAAGATTCCTAAGTTTTCCTAGCAACCGCCTAGCAACGGTCAATACAATACTGTTTGTATTGAACGTTGCTAGGCGGTTGCTAGGAAAACTGTACGATTTTTTTACCAAGCTGTGCGATTTTTTTACCGTACGGAAAATAGGCATCTTACATTGATCGCAGACGGTGTGTTTTTAAGTATTTAGGTAGTGGTCGTAGGTAAACTATAGTACGTAATACGTGGTGTAATGCAATTACGCACTCATAGAATTACGCATTCGCCGCTACGCGGCGTCGTGCGTAACTTTTCCATTCGTGCGTAAAATGCTTTTTACAACACTTATTACGTAATATACTACTATATGTTCCTCGTATAATCATATAATTATCTTTTAGGCTAGATCACACTGTGAGACAAAAGTTTGGGGTGGACCAAGGCCAAAACGTAGTGTATCAACAGTAGGAAGCAATCGATGTACTTGGGGTCCAGCGTATTGGTGTGAAAGTGAAACCAACGCAGATGAATGCGGATCAGGAGTACAAGTTTTTCATTTCATCCATGTTCACTATGTAACTTTGATTATATTTCAGGCTAGATCGCATTGTGAGGCAAGAGTTTGGGGTGGGCCAAGGCCAAAAAGAAGTACACCAGCATTAGGAAGTGACCGTTGTACCCGGGGTCCAGGATATTGGTGTCAAAGTGAGGCCAATGCAGAAGAATGTGGATCAGGGGTACAAGTTTTCCATTTCATCCATGTTCATTATGTAACCACATAATTATATTCTAGGCCAGGTCACATTGTGAGACAAGAGTTTGGGGTGGGCCAAGACCAAAACGGAGTCAGCGGTTGGTAGGAAGCAACCGATGTACTTGGGGTCCGGGATATTGGTGTCAAAGTGAAGCCAATGCAGATGAATGCGGATCAGGGGTACTAGATTCTCATTTCATCCATGTTCACTATGTAACTTTGATTATATTTTAGGCTAGATCGCATTGCGAGGAAAGAGTTTGGGGTGGACCAAGACCAAAACGAAGTGCGCAGTTAGTAGGAAGTGACCATTGTACCTGGGGTCCAGGATATTGGTGTCAAAGTGAGGCCAATGCAGATGAATGTGGGGTACAAATTTTCCATTTTATCTATGTTCTTTATATGACCATATAATTATGTTCTAGACTAGGTCACATTGTGAGACAAGAGTTTGGGGTGGGCCAAGACCAAAACGGAGTCAGCGGTTGGTAGGAAGCAACCGATGTACTTGGGGTCCGGGATATTGGTGTCAAAGTGAAGCCAACGCAGATGAATGCGGATCAGGGGTACTAGTTTCTCATTTCATCCATGTTCACTATGTAACTTTGATTATATTTTAGGCTAGATCGCATTGCGAGGAAAGAGTTTGGGGTGGACCAAGACCAAAACGAAGTGCGCAGTTAGTAGGAAGTGACCATTGTACCTGGGGTCCAGGATATTGGTGTCAAAGTGAGGCCAATGCAGATGAATGTGGGGTACAAATTTTCCATTTTACCCATGTTATTTATGTAACCATATAATTATGTTCTAGGCTAGGTCGCATTGTGAGACAAGAGTTTGGGGTGGGCCAAGACCAAAACGGAGTCAGCGGTTGGTAGGAAGCAACCGGTGTACTTGGGGTCCAGGGTATTGGTGTGAAAGTGAAGCAAATGCCGATGAATGTGGATCAGGGGTATAATGTTAATTTTTGTCAAAGTTCTTAATATATCCTTTATTATATTCTAGGCAAGGTCTCATTGTGAGAGCAACGTCTGGGGTGGATCAAGACCAAAACGCAGTGAAGAAGTTTTAAATGAAATGTAAGTGTAATTTTAATAGTCACTTAATTTATTGTGCTTCATAAGCTTAATCCCCATGTAACTTTATACATAATGAATTAAAAAAAAATAGTCAGGATAATTTAGTTTTATTTTGAGAAATTTTAAAAAAAAATTATCTAACATTTTGAAATAGGTATGCATTAAAATCTGGAAAAGTTGTACCTAAATCTAATAACCAACATTGTGGGTATTTCATACTATTTCACATTTTTGCTTAAAAATATTAATTGTAAACAGTAATTATAAAATTATCCGGAACACTATATCCCTTATTTATTCTATTTTTTTTATTATTAGAAGGTGCGTTGCAAAGTAAGTAAATAGGACTTTCTCAAAATAGGAGCAACAAAGAGTTTTTTGGCAAAACCGTTTATTCAAAATAGTCCCCTTCCAACTCAATACAGTGATTTACATGTATTTTTCCGAAAAGGTAAAAGTCGTACGGTGCCAAATCAGGCAAATACAGGACGTAGTTGACAGTTAAAATACGATTTTTAGTCAAAAAACCGATAACAAGTGTCGATTGATGAGATCGAGCATCATCGTGCAACAAACGCCAACTTTCTTCTGCGCGATATTCTTGCCGAATACGATGAATACGTTGCACCAAATGTTTGAAAACGTCAAGATAGAATTGTGCAGTAACGGTTTGGCCCGATGGAACGTACTCTTTGTGAACAATGCGAAATCGTAAAAGCATATCAACATTGTCTTCAATTTTGATTTCTCCAAACGAGATTTTTTTTGGTTTTGACTCGTCTGGCACTTCCTTCCAATTTAGCACTTAATTTCTGGATCATATTGAAAACACCACGTTTCATCACCTGTCACAATGTTGTAAAAAAAAGTTTTTGTCATTTTTGACCTTGATGATGTCCTTCGAATGTTCAATATTGAGCAATTTTTGGTTGTCAGCCAACTTGTGCGGAACAAATCGTGCACACACTTTTTGATAACACAAATGTTCAGCCAAAATGTGATAAATTGATATTTTTGAGATGTTCAATTACAATTCCATTAACTTGAGTGAAGATTTTGGTTTATCTTTGATGAATTCACGTACAGTTTTGATGGAATATGTGGTAATCACGAATTTCGGTTGCCCAATATGTTGCTCATCATTTATGTCCGACAGTTTTCAAACTACGTATTACCACTCATGAACTCTGCCAGGGGATAAACAATCGTCACCATAAACTTGGTTCATCATTTGATCAAGTTTAAAACAAAACTTAATACTAGTTTTTTGTTCGATGCTCATTTTTGTACCGATCGCAGAGGAGTGGTACCGATCAACCGATAACACAAACATACTGTCACTTCAAATCTTAGAGCACAATTGTTTTATCTTCTGTGCTTAGAGCATCTATAGTAGGATCGTATTCGATGCAAAGTAGAGCAAAAAATTGTCAGTCTTTTACCAAAGGAAAACCGTGTCATTATTTTTAGGAGTGCATACGCACTGTGTTCTGGTAGTAGCTGTAGTCGCCCAAGTGCATCGAGTGTACGAAGTGGTCGGTTATACGTCAAATACTAACCTAGCGAGCTTGGTTGTAAATCAAAGACAGCCTCCAAAAAACAAATAAACAACAGTGGAGCGTACGGATGTAAAATGTAGTACATATGTGGAATTAAAAAAACAAATTGGATTTATAATAAATTACATTTAAAATAAATAGTTTATGAGAACAAAGGAATTTTTGTAGGAACAAGGGTGCCAAACGTGAACTGATCCCTTTATCCCTTCATAATGCATTAAGAAATTATTTAATTTCTAAACCCCTTAAAACCGTATGGCACTGGATCCCTTGACAGGCAATGATTTATTACTTTGCATCGAATATGATCCTACTATACTTCTGGAAGCAGCGTCCTCCCAGTGGGCGAGAGTGTAGCGGAGGTTTAGAGAGAGAGAGGTATAGGAGGGTATATGCTGTCTCTCTCTAGCAACATGCAATCGCGTGCTGCTAGAGAGAGGTAACATATACCCTCCTATACTCTCTCTCTTTAAACCTCCGCTACACTCTCGGCCACTGAGACGCTGCCTTCAGTAGTAATGCTCTAAGCTTCAAACGCAATAACTCCGCTTCTGTTCGTTCAAAGGTCATGAAATTTTGACATAATTTTTCCTACATACTGATGTAGCTTTCCGACCCATGTAAATGCCAATAGATGGCCTCACTAGAAATACCTATTTCTAAAAAGTCCTATTTACTTCCTCGATTTAATTTTTTGTTAAACAATTTGTTTTACTATAATTATAGTACTTCATGCCAAAAATACTTACTTCTGTAATCTATATACTTTCAGGTAACATAGTATTGAGTAAGAAAATTAGAGTTTGGAAATGTACTCGATTACCACAGGACATTTTAATTATACCATTATCCATTTACCTAATTTTTGTCTATATTGTTCAATATCTAATGTAATATTCAAGTTAGTGCAGTAATATATACTGTGCTTTTATATTTTAGAAAAATATATTCTTTTAAAATAAAATAAAAATTTATACATTTTATTTCATAAGCTTTAATTCACTTTTAAAGCGGATTGAGCGCAATTCTTTCAGGAAATCTCGGCTGAAATGGATTATTTAATAACAGCCATTCAGCTAGGAATATGATTGGGTCTAAAGGTTTCACTCGAACAAGTTGTGTTAAGCCATCCAGTAAAGTTGGCTTAATATAATTAACTATGTAATCTGTTGCCTTATCTTCGTCTGATATTAAAGGTTCCAATATACCTAAACCAAATAAATTAAAATCAAATAAGTTGTATTTATTTCGAGAACTGATTTTTGCGCATAAACATTTTTTATAAAATTAACATGGCATATTTTTTAAACTAGCACTAAAATCATATTAAACAATCCATATTATATTGAAAAGACTGTAAAATAAGATAAGTGTCGGGTATCCTAAAATTCATGCAAGATTTGAATTTGGCGCCATTTGTACGGTAAAATGTTGTCAACGAAAAAAAAGTCTACGTGACAGTTGACAGTTCGGGGTTATTAAAAGTGGAACACCAAACGAAAGAATAACGCGTTTTCATTTTTGAGCAATATTTTAAAAATATTGAAGGTTTGGCAGATACAGTTCAGAATTTTCGTACAAAACATGATCAAAATAGTGATTTAACTTCATCAACTGTAAAGAAAGGATTTATCGAATTCACGATAACTTCAGAAGGCTGTAGCTTCAAAACAGTTTTTCCGACCTAGGTCCCATGGACTTTTTTGAGCGACACATTGAAGACTATCATTCGGCAAAGTTTCGTACCATTCGACCGGGACCGGTTTTCCATAAGGATAGTTGCGTGGTTCTTTATTGAAAAATTCAGAGAGACTGAATAATTAGTGACTTTAAGTACTATGGCTCTCCTTCAACAAGTTGATCAACACAAAATATCGAAGCAGCTCGAGAGAATGTTGCTGAGAGTCCAGAAACATCAATTCGACACAGTGGAAAGCATTGGACATTTCCAGAAGCTCTCTGCAGCGCATTTTCACGAAAGATTTGCATCTTCATGCGTTGTATTAACAACGTGTCACTGTTTTGTGCTGGAGGCATCATCGGACTCTTCTTTGAAAATGCGGCTGGTCAGGCAATAACGGTTAATGGTGCTCGCTATCGCGACATAATAATTCAGTTTTTTGTATTAACTTGCAAGATGTGGATGTAGACGATATGTGGTTTCAACAAGACGGTGCCACATGCCATACAGGCCAAGAAACAATTCAATTACTGCATGAGTCATTTCCTGATTGTGTAATTTCCCGTTTCGATAATCAGAATTGGTTGCCCTGATCATGCGATTTAACCCCGTTGGACTCTTTTTTCTTTGGGTTTTTTAAAGTCTGTGGTTTATACCAACAAGCCCACGACCTCCCAAGTCTTGAAGGAGAAAATTGAGAGCTGTATCAACGAAATTCAGCCGCATTTATCCAAAACTGTCATGGAAATTTTCGACAAAAGAGTGCGTATATACTAACAAAGCCGTGGAGGCCATTCGCTTGATATGCTATTCCATACACTTTATACTGTATACTTTATGAATCAATAAAAAAAATATATACAATTTTTAATTAAAAACATGTGCGTGAATTTTGAGACACCCTTTATAAGCAGTGGCATATTCCTATTGGGCAAAAAATTCTTCTATTTTGTTTGCAAACCAAGTAGTATTCGAAATGTTAAATTTTTTGTCTAAAATAAGCTTACTATACAACTGAATAAATAGAACATAATTCGGTTGCTTCACAAAAACATTTGTAGAATTTTCTTGTTGCAAATACAATTTTAAATACAAATTATTAAGAATAAAGAGAAACATTGCTGAAGAAAATTTAAATTTTCTGAAGGAGCAACTGATAAATTGTACACCACTGAATTATCCGAATTTCCAACTATTACTTTTATTATCTATTAAAAATTCCTATACATTTTTGAAGTGAAATTAATAGTTCTAAAATTATTTCTGATTTATTCACTTGTATAATAATATAATAAGCTTATTTTAAGATGAAATTAACAATAACTACAAAATGATTCATTTTTTGAACAAAATGGAAGTGACCTTTTTTTCTTCAGAAACAATCGTGAATTAAATTAACTCGTAGAATTTCGAAAATGGCCCCGAAATCCTGATATTCTTAGTGTGTCTGTCAATACCTATATCGGTGCTATTTGCTATAATCGTGTACAAATTAAATGAATATTTACTTTTAGTTATGTTGCCGACCCAATTTAAAACACCCTGTAATTATAGTTATACAGGATGTCCACAAATTTCACCGACAACGTTTGACTACATATTTTAATTAATAACTAGAGAGCGGACAATGTGTGTCTTTAACCCGAAGAATAGGTCAAATTTTGATAGAGATGTGTACGCGTTCAAAAATGTATTGTGTATAAACTATGCAAAATATATCGTATTATCCTCGCGAAGATTTGTACCCTTTATTTAAAATCCATAAATTAAAGGAACAGGTTAATTAACGAGAAAATAATTAAGTTAATTTAGTTCTAAAGAAATGAAATGACACTCGCGCCCATCTCTAGTCTATCCGTCGACATCGGTTGCGTTTATCGAATTCCTATTGGTCAGAATTCAAACTGCAGCCCTGTTATAAATGGAGCGTGAGTTGGACTATTCTATCATGTGCGTCGCCTGAGGCTATTCGTTACATTGACTCCTAACTTCCAATTAAAAGAACGACACTATTTTTAACCGAACTTTATTTAATAAATATGTGGTATACAATTTCTGATTTTCTAAATATTTTATAACGCCTAAAAATGTATGTACCGTGGAATTTTCGTGAATTATCACGTAAATTCCCGATGCATACCCGACATGCCACTGCGTCATGGATAATGTATCTAGGTTTATGAATGACATATCTATGTTCAAGGTTAAAGATACAAATTGTCCGCTCTCTGTTAATAACTTCATAACCCTTCATAAGCTTTAGCCAAATCGATATACTGGGTGGTGGTTTTCTCCGGTTACCTCCTCCTTTTAGCGATCAAAATTTTTACAGTGTCGTATTTTTTTTAAACGACCAGCAAGATTGAAAAGGTTTTATTAAAAAAAATGTCGAGAAAATCGCCTACAGAAAACCATTCTTGAGAAAAATAGCATTATTTGTCTATACGTTTCGGTTTGCGGAGCAGAACCACGGATTTAAAACTTTGAGTTCAGTAGGCGATGAAAACAAAATGTTGTTTGCTGTGCATGATGGCTATCAGGTAATGTCATTATTATCATTTTTTATTTAACTTCTTTTTTCGTAGATCGTATTTATTTAGTCTCGTGAATATGCAATCAAACATTATCGGTGAAATTTGAACACACCCTGTATAATTACATAATTTGGAAACACCATGTATCTTGCAAATAAATTATTACATTGTTTTTTTTAACCTTTGCTATTAATCTCTACCTCTGTACCACATTACAGCTGCCCTAACATTTCCGATCTCTAGTTATCACCAAGAATTTTTATTCGGACATTTTTAAATTCAAATATCTAGTAATTGAAAGAGTTAAAATTTATCAATGAAACTGAAAATTGACTGACCATTGACCAAATAGGCAAAGTTCATTCCCTCCAATTTATTCTATGATTTCCAGGACTATCTGTAATTTGAACCACTTACTTGTGGGGTAAAAATATCTAATTTCTGTTTTGGCTTCACTGACGTTTTCAGAACTATGTAAAGTGTCGGGTTGGTCGTCTTGTATACCAAATCGTGTCCTAACGCTATAGGGGAAGAACCATTCTTCTCTTATTGACCCGAAAGGGCCCGTCATTGTTTTCCATTTTTCGACTGCATTTATACCAGCCAAAGATAGGACCAAAAGTGGTGACACGCTCATAGAAACAACAATATGTGGAAAGGCTGGACTACCATAATGTTGAGCATAAATTTCAGAAACTTGTTCTGGACTAAGGTGGATGATTCTCTTCTAGAAATCAACGATTTATGAGCGGCGTTCATTTAGTCAAATAAAAATATTATTTCTTGGCATTTACAAATGTTTTAAATAATGATACAATTTTATAAATCGCAAAAAACTACAAAACTCTCAACCAGAAACGAAAAATGTATTTTTACAACTTGAAGTAATATTGTCTCATTTTTTGATAAATAGATATAAGACTAGTACCAGACAGGCTTTAATACATTTGGTACAATCTAGAACAGTTTTCAAGGGCCCAATTAAGTAGCTGTACAAACTATACAGTGTGGACCATTGTATTGATGTGTATGTGCTGGTATCTTGGTAACTATAAAAGATAGGATGGGGAAAGTTTTAGACAGTTCTGTTGCTAATTTAATGACGCTTGCAGACCGGTCCTAGCTCTTCTGGTTTTTGAGTTATAACCATAGTTGCATTTCTATTATTTTTAATATAGCACATAGGTATCAAATTTTTCTTCATTGAAGGAACGCAAAGCCGTTTTGACAATTTTAAAACAAGTGTCACCCTTAACTGTTAATAATTAATTCTATGATTAACATTAGTTCAAAATGACAAGTAATTTGAAACAAATGAAAATATTATTATCGTCATGGAGATTCATAGACTACTAATGGGGCTTTTGTTCGTAAACACGTAGCCACTACTATATTTTTTTCACTGACGCCATGACATTAATGATAAGTTTTACAAAAACTTGAGATTATTCTATACTTAATAGTTTCGAAACATTATGCGGTGTTGCCAGATTTATTAAAAATATTAATATATTGATTTTTGGGGTTGTTTCTGAAATTTTTTCTTACTTATATTATATCACTGAAAAGTCAAAAATGCTCTATTTGCTCAGCTTAAAATTTAATATGGTGCTCATAAGAAAAGATGGTTTCACACTACCGAAACGTCTCAATGAAAATCTAAATATACTTACAGTGAAATTCGTCAAAAAAACTTGCTGCTAAAAACTATTTTCCTATCTCTTATAGTTTCTAAGATACCAATACATGCATCACCAAAATGGTCCACACTGTATAGAAACTATATCACTCTCTCGACCTGACTACATTAGTTACAATGCACCGAGTAAATCAAAAAGAAGAAACGATTGTTATATGAAGAAGTAAACATAAGGCGTGGCTACATATTAAGTACCTACCTTGTTTACTGTTGATGAATGAAAACAAAAAAAAATTAAAATAAAATCGTCCTATTCAATGTTTTACCTTTCATGAAGTCACTCACATAATATCTTTGTTATTTTAAACTGAATGTTTTTGATAATTTAGTACGAGAAACTATCTGCAAGGCGATTATTTTGCTATAACTTAATTTGACTTTAGTACGGATCTCAAATTAAAAATAGGGTGCATTTTTTTAATAAAATATATATTAAAGTTGTATTGTAAGTTAACATCACTAAAAACCCTTCTGTAGCAAATTTGGAGTAAACATTTTCAGATCTGCTCAAGATATGGGAACGCAAACATTTAGTTTAGTTTAGTTAAAAAAACAACGTATATTACTCGTGGTGAGCATGTCTGGTAGCCCCAGAATACACTGATATAAACAGATGATCGATCATAGATAGCTTCGAAGTCTAGTATATATTGTCTTAAGAACATAAATGTTATTTTTAAAATAACATGTAACACTGCATGACCGATCCATTATCTTTGCAGGTAACTAACAATATGCCAAAAAAGCAAGATGGCGAAGTAAATGATTTTCCATAAATATTTTGTGGAAATTCTGATACGCTTACTATTTTCTATCACGCGAGCTCGCTATGGGACCTATAGTGTAGGGGGTTAGGTGCACTGGAAAGTGCTAGATAGTACAACAGCGTGATGTTATTTTCATAGCGCAACGCTCCAGCGTTGCGCTATGAAAATAACATCACGCTGTTGTACTATCTAGCACTTTCCAGTGCACCTAACCCCCTACACTATAGGTCCCATAACGACTCGCACTTGTGATAGAAAATAGTATGTGCAACTCGTTCGGAAAAATTGCCATAGCGCCACTTGGGCGCTTTCCGCACTCGCTTCGCTCGTGCGTCAACTGCGTCCTCGTGGCGCTATTGGCAACTTTTCCCCACTCGTTACACAATGTACTATTTTATCACTCATGTGCACATTAAATAAATTGTACCTGTCATCAAATTTAGAGCATCTTTCTTTCTGATTACGATGCTATACGCTAAAAGGGAAAGTATGACATTTTTATTATTAGGTGTGTTAAATAATTATGTATATACGATTAATGGCGAAAATAATTATTTTCTTTATGATTTCATATTTAAGACCAATTACTATATACTACCAGTAAATTAATACTGCACCTATTTCAATTTTATGGTTACAAAAAAAAACATCCTTAGCAATGATATAAAACTTCTAGATTCATTAGAATCAAAATTTAATATTTACTACTTTCACTTGACAATATGGGCAGTAAAATATTAATTAAAATTAAAAATAAAATAGGATCGTTTGTAGCACTTTTTATATCATCATATTTGCCCTCTAATTATATTTATAAATGTTTGTTAGGAGGGATGTGTAGTAGCATTTTTTTGTTTCAAGAAAAATAATCACCATGGAAAAATGATCAATAATATATTTCCTTAATTCGGTTAAGAATCTAATGGTTTATCAAACTGTCAATATTATTGGAGATGGCAAGGCTATACTATTTTCAGAAAATACTAGATGGCGTTAAAAAGCACTAGTGCGTTAGTTAAGATAACAGCATAATATATGATAAAAATACACAAAAAAGTAATGTTGGTAAGCCTTTTTTATAACTTGAAATTTTGATTTTTTTTATTACTCTGCAAAATATAAGAGAAAATATACCACATATTATAAACATTAAATACCTAAAGACAGAACATATTAAGGGAAAATAACAATCATATTCTAAGTAGTATGAAGTTTTTCGGAACAGTACTTTGGAAAACATTTCGAAAAAAATTATTTTATTTTCAAGACTTCAACGTCATTTATATCTTCAAGATAGTATTTCAAAAACAACTTTTATATGGCTTACCTTCATTACTTTTATGAATTCTATGCACCCTCAAAGATACTTGACATATTTTCGTTACACTCTGTATAATGCATTTGGTCTCTCTCTGAAAAGTTCTTAATGGAAAGAATATAATAAACAAAAGACGACATATTTTGAAAACTGCTTAAAAAAAACAAAATTTCAGGTAATATTCAATAAGTGATAATTTTTCCATGTCTACTTACATTTATTATTTTTAAGCCGGACTCATTGATAGCTCTTAAAACCACATCTTTATATTTTATAGCTTCTGGTTTTATGATGGCCAAAGTCCTTTGTAGTTCAGGTTCTACGCATGATATTGTTGACGAAACCGTACTCTCATAGTCTGGTGATGGTGGAGGTAAGGTTGCTCGAAACTCGACAAACTGGTCATACAGGAAATCTCCCTCATATTCGGTACGTGCTGTATTAGATGTTGCTGGAGACAGATAATGTACGGTATCTTGAAGGTTGAAATCCTGATAAGAACATAGTTACAATTTAATGACAATTTAGAGGCATTTTGGAAAAGAGAACAATCCTATTTTTATTAATAGGGATAATATCTTAACTGACTTTCTAGCTATTCTTTCTAGCTTCAAAATAAATAGTTATATAGTACACCCAATATACAAACTAATTTATTGTTGATTGGAAAAAGTTCAATGTTTCCATTCTTTCTATTTCTAAAGGCAGATCTAGATAATATAGTCAAAATGTATCACACATACGTCAGATATGAGCACATGACCAATATCTCTCTTGGCGAACATATTGAAAGTGAACCGATAAGCAGCATCCACACGATACGGCATTTGTTTAAGTTTGACAAATATTCGGTAAGTGACCGCATTGTCTGGGGCTTATTTAATCATTCTTCGAAACAAGAATATTTAGGTATATCCTTATCATTATTTTCAACATTATTCTCGTTATACTTGGTGATTCAACTAAGAATGCTCATTAGAAATTTTGCAAACGGTACGAGCCACGAGGTATAAACGAGGTTAGGTTAGGTTAGCTTTAATAAAATCGAATACCTATTAGAAAGAGCACAAGAATAAGTTACTTATTTTTGTGGGAATAGGTATCAATTTGACTATGGTACAGCAGTATAAGTAAAAGAGTCATAGAAAACTTTAGTTCGTCTTGGTGTCACCTTGTTTATTAAATACACGTTTTGAAATAAATACTGTAGGTACTCACGTATTGCTGCTTCAGAATTTCCGTCACATACCCCATAACAATAAATAATATCTGCATATTCTCCATTTGATAATTTAAAAGATGTAATTATTAGATTAAATAAAATTACTGAAATTAAATTTGTAAGTTGATAATCTTTATTACTTTAACTTTATTACTACTTAAGTACCTACTAACTTAATATTTGATAATTATGTACCACTAAAGTTGACATGACAATTATTTCCTTGTTTCTACAAATACTACAAAACAATCCTGATTTTATTTTATTCTTTTGAGATCAAAAAGAATACGCAGATATTTTTTATTGTAATGAATAACTATGTGATGGAAAATCTATGGCATAAACTAAGATTCCTCGACAGAATTATTCATAATCATCGGATATTTATTGAGGGTTTTCAACGTTTATGCGAAATAAAGTTGACTTTAACTTGGAAATTAATGATTCTCTTGAAGTTCTTACAATAATCAAATAATACCAAATAATACCTAATATTATTGATTTAAAAGATGCTACTTTATTTTTTTAAATTAGTTGTAACTAGCCGAAATATTTCTAACAGGAATTTAAAAAATCCATTAGCGAGCAGTAGGCTGGCTAATTTGAAAGGAAAAAGAGAAATCCAATTTGCCGTTAAACAGAGACAGATATCGACAAAATGTAAGAGGCATTTTTTGTTTCTATTGGCATGCTTTTTCGGAAAATATAATAAATTATTATTTTACATAGGACCATATTATTTTTTCTATGAAATAGTCGAATGAATTTCCCAAACGTACACTAAATTTAGTTCAAATACCTGTATTATTTCAGAAGATATTTACAATAAATGAATTTTTTAATTATTAACACCCTGTATCTCGAAATCGGTTGATATTTCGAAATAAGTTTGTATGACAAAGTACCATTATTTTTCGTTGTACTATCTGTTCCCGAAGTTTCATAGATTAAAACTGAGACGTATATTTAAAAAATCTGCCATAGGTATCTTCAGTTAGTTCCTTAAGAAGAATACTTTTTAAATAACCCCGTAAAATATAGTCAATTGGTTGAGCTGGTCACCTAAACAATGCTGTTGGGGTAATTTATCTCTCCAGAAATGCGTTGGTCAGGTAATAGGAGTCGTCATAGTAATCCGCGAAACATCTGAGTTTTATAAATTAATTTAAAAAATATGTATTCAGTTAATCATGACATCAAATTTAATAAAATATTTAGTAGTTAAGTCTAGTCTAGATCTATAAAAAATCTTCACATACCTACAAATGTTTTTAAACAAATGCCTGATGCAAAAGCATTTAATGTTAATTTAAGTTAATTAACCGTAAACAAAATCAAACATTAATGATAGGTATGTTGTATGTTTGTCCCAGAAAATATTATTTATTCGGATTTAATATTTCAGTGAATATATTTAAAGTGAAGTAGCTATACGAATTGTAGGTTGTACACCGTGTCCACCTAGTGCGCGTAAGTCCAATATCTAGGTTAATAAAAGATATAGGTAACTTAATTTTTTTTCTACAGAGTTGCCTACTTTCCCGAGCTGCACAAAATGAAAATATATTTGCATATACAGGGTGTTCAGTTTGTCCTGGGCAGGTACCAACTTAACTTTTTTAAATGGAAACCTATATTTTTTATGGCATTATCGAATTCTACGTGAAAATTTAACGGGACTTTGTGTTATGATCCCTATAAAAAAATATTGATAGTTTTCGAGACAATCGACTTTTCATTTTTTTTTCTTGTTTTGTCACTTCTAGTAGTTGACATAATTATGATTGAAAAGTCGATTATCTCGAAAACTATCAATATTTCAATAGGGGTCATAACACGGGTCCCGTTAATTTTTTCATGCAGAATTCGATAATGCCATAAAAAATGTAGGTTTCCATTTAAAAAAATTAAGTTGGTACCTGCCCAGGAAGAACTGAAAACCCTGTATATTTAAATATATTTTCATTTTGTGCAGCTCGGGAAAGTAGGCAACTCTGTAGAAAAAAAATTAAGTTATATCTTTTATTAGCCTAGACATTGGACTTACTCGCACTAGGTGTGGACACGGTGTATATTTGTGAGAGGAGAAGGATAAATAAATGATATTCAAATACGACATTTTTTAAAATGGAGTACAATATATTGAAAATAAATTAATGCAACTGAAAATAAATGATGGTGGATTCCGAATTTTTTTGAGAATGACACTCACTGATGGTTTCCCATGCCCACATAAAATAGAAAATTTAAAACTGTAATAGTCTGAATTGCCCGGTTTGTGAACAAGCATATTCACACTAATTATTATTATTGTTTGTAGGGAAATATCCTGCAATGGAAAACAAGAAACAATTTCTCTACATATTTTTGTTTACGAGCATGTAGTTTTACAGTGTGCCTCCCCTCTATATCAGTAAAATTAACGTTAGAAAGCTATTTCTTAAAATGAAGGGATTAAGAAAAACTTATTTGTTTAGTCTAATTATAAAATTATTAAATATGAAGGCACGTATTTAGCTTAGCTTAGCTTAAATAAAAGTTAAATTGTCATACCCGGGGTGAACTTGTCTTTGAAGAAGATGCTTGGGAGTCAGTTCTGAAAGTGTTTACTTTACTTCTGTCTGTACTGCTTTTGGGTGGAGAAAGTAAACTAATTCGGTCAGCAGATGAGGGATATACGCTCATTCTGCTCGAATAAAATTATCAATACAAAATAAAACAGTATATGTATACTTAGTTTGACAGTTCGATATAAATTTTTGACATATTTTTCCAAATATAATAAGATTTTTTTGTTTTTTTAGAGAACTTGTCCCCGCTCATTCAAGATTTACTTTTATTCTCACTGATTTCTTATACAAACCTTTACGCGCTGAAACAGCGCGATTTTATTTTTGGGTAGATGCAATTATGCCACATAAAATTATTGGGATTGATCAAAAATAATATTGAAATAATTTTGAGGCAGACTCCCAAATTTCGTTCGTTGCAATAAAGGAATTAGTCTTTTAGAAGTCTTTTGTAACATGCCTCATGCTAAAAGCCTAAAAATATATGAGGCTCCACATATCCAAAATTTTTACCAAATGTGCAGTAGTTGGGTTGGGCCACCTTATTAGTGGCAATATATTGGACTGGTCATGTTTATTACCCTATTTATAAACAATATGCTTTCTCAAAAACATAAAAACACACGCGTTCCATACGAATTGCTGCTTCGGTTGAGTGATCTGGCGGATCTCTAAACGAATATGGGCGCGCTTCCACTTGTTTTGCTGTTGTTCGAAAGTATGTCTAATCGTAGCAGCGATTTTTTAGCGACTCATGTGTAAGTCTTCGGTTTTTTTTTTCTAAACCGGAATGAACTGGAAATATGAGCTGGTTTTTAGTGAAAGGTGAAGTGATACTTTAATTGGTGAACTAAACTTCTTTTCCTAGGAACCGATTAACTTTTATTAAATGACAAACAAATCCGAAGTTCATAATAAGGTAAGTTCTTTAAATATGACTATATTATATAGGTTCTAAGTTTTAGTTAAAACAGCATGAGCAAAAAATTAGCTATTACAAACTCTTCTTATAAAAAATTGTAGGATATTATGGTAATTATTTTCATATATATTGACCACTTAAGCTTGTACGGTAACTTTGCATATACTTAGTAAGTATCTAACATCAAACAATAATAAGTTGCTACATACTTCTCTTCATTTAGGGTTTAATTTTTATTGTTTACCATAAGTTAAAGTTAATAAATAAAAGTGATTCATGCAAACTAATATTATCGATCACATGAAAAAACACCATGTCAATATTGTCGTCGCAAGGGTGACATAATCGTCGACAGTGTGTGTTATGAACTAGCAATCCAATCCAATCCAATCCCGACTACAACGACCTAATGAGGGGAAAGGAATTAATAAAAACATTTTTTCACATTTTTAGTCAACTACAGTGTTTAACTTACCACACGTAGGACTGTACTCCTTTTTTGTTATTGGAATACTCTTAGAAAATTTTTTGTTTTTGTGTCATTTATTTCTTATGAAAAAAATGTAAACAGACTTCTATTCTGAGGAACATTCCGGTAAGGTCCGAGATGTATATTAAATTTTTCACAACTTTAATAATTTGGTTTTGTCTCGTAAATCAATATATTTATTTTTGTGTCACCTTTTATTTTACGGACCCAAATACTTCACGGACACGATTACTTAATGCCCACTTTTACTTCAAGGACGCTGTAGTCTCTGGTGTATTCAACGTACACGTTTTAGGAACATAACATTACATCTAGAAAGTGACGTTTCTTGACCGGAAGTGAGTTCGTAATGTTGTATTTTATGATGACGTCAATGGAAAATAGCATTTTTGGCTTAAGAGAGAAAAAAAAATACTTTCATATTAACTAAGCCTTAAGAAAATCTTTAGTTTCGCATCTGTGAGTAGAAAAACAATGTAGGCCATTTCAGGTGAGTCTCTTCTAGGTATTGACCATTTCGACTTTCTCATTTTCACTTTTTTCATCTCCCCTTGCATTATCTATTAAAAAAGCGTATTTTTTTTGGGCAAATTTAAACAAAAAAAAATGATGTAGAATAAATATTTAAAAAAAAACATCAAAAAAGAAAAGCATTCTACTTCATGCATTAGTTTTAAATTATGACACTCAGTATATCAACAAATCTAAAGAAAGATTTTATAATAAATCTGACAATATTGAAAATACAGTTAGGCTTATAGGTACATATATCTATAACGCTTGGTTTAATTCCACTGAATATGATTGAGATGTCCAAATCCGATCTCAAATTGCGCTATGCTAATTTTGAATGTATTAATGCAGTTGGGTGATTATCCGGATTAACATAGACCGAACTAGGCGGATGTAGCCAAGAAAAATGCGATAGTGTAGAAGCTGTGGAATGTGTGGATAACTTCACTCCAATGTGGAGTCCACTTTATACATATAATTTATATATTTTTTTTAGATTTCCTCATATATTTTCCTAAAACATATGCAATAAATTTAAATTATTCGGTAGCAATTGAGGTATAATCTTATTTTCACAAAAATAATAGGGTTTGGAAATCCTTCCTTTATTTGATTATTTTAGTATTTATTTTTTTCTTAGGTATCCTATGGATTTTCGT
Source organism: Anoplophora glabripennis (assembly GCF_000390285.2). Taxonomy (NCBI): domain Eukaryota; kingdom Metazoa; phylum Arthropoda; class Insecta; order Coleoptera; family Cerambycidae; genus Anoplophora; species Anoplophora glabripennis. The sequence continues at coordinate 35,196 of NW_019416406.1, read as the reverse complement.
TTTAATTCGGTGATTTATGAATTACACAGGCCGACAAGATTTTAACCCGACCACACGAATATACTTTCCCAAAGGATTTTGGTGCGCTGAATACGAAAGTACATATACATATATAAAGTACAAATAATTATTTGATAGTATAAAATATCCAGAAATTAAATGAACAATTTTTTTTTTGATAAAAATTTTTCATACCCCCCAGGTTTGCACGCCATGGGTTATAACCTAGATGAACTAATACCCTCAAATGTTTTTAGTAGTAACTGATCGTCCAAAATTTATCCCTCTCCTTCAAAGCAGTTGCAAGTTATTGGCAAAAACCCATTTATTTAAAGTCATCTTTAAACGCGTAGGTATACCTGTCGTAGGATGGATTTGCGGACCCATGATTATATGAAATTTTTGTTTTATTTTGAGTCGACAAATCTACCATCAAAGTGAAGTGCCACTATTTCCGAACACCCTGTATAAATACAATTAACCTTCGGTTAAGATACGGATTTTTATTCTGCTGTTGGTCGACAACATTTTTTCATTGTTGCTATTTCACAAATTTCATTTTCTCTAAAGTGACAGTGTGCAACCTACCATTGTTGCGGCTCAGTTGGTTTTTTAAGCTAGGTCGCAAATAAAATACAATTTTTTTATTTTAAAATATAATATCTGTAACTATCATATAGAGGTTAGCAATTATCATAGTAGTTAACCATCTCATATATTTTACTATTAAGAAATATGCAAAATAAAGAATAATTAGTCAATGATTAGGTACACATTTTTTTTACAAATTACAGAATTATGAAACACATTGTAGAAATGGATTATAAGATATTTACTAAGTGAATTATGTATCAATTCTAACGCTTGATGGAATGTGGTGATTCTGACAAGGATTTAGTAGAATATAAGGAGTTTTATACGACTTGTGATAAGGTGGTGTCTAAAGTCAATTTTGCTCTATCTGGAAATTTGTTTTAGATATAAATATATGAGTGGTGGACAAAAAATGTTACTCTCGCATTTTTGATCCAATACATGTATGTTGTTAATAAAATTCGATTTTCTCAAAAAACGGTACAAGATATCGACTGATATACGGTTTACCATTTTATTGGCAAACTGAGAGAGGAATCGAACTATGAAAGAAAAATGCCAAATTTGGCAACGCTGTCAAAGATGTATAATTTTAAAAGGATAACTTCGTCATAATCCAGGCATATTGAGTATCAGTTTAAACTTGGAAATGAACATTACCATGAGTTACTGTAATTGCCCAAATTTCATTGTTGTCATGGTAACGACTTAAAAAACACACCACAGAAATGAGACAACCCCCAAATCCAAAGCCAAAGGCTGTGCGGAAGGGGGCTACACTTGAAAAAACACGGACTTAGAAGTTATAATTGGAATTTGTTTTTCAAACTTCTTTCTTTGAAAACGAATGACTCCACAACGAAACTCAAGAGGAAAAAAATTTATATGAAGTACTACATCTATTTTGACCTCCCCTGTATAACCCTTCATTTTTGACATGACCTTTCCGGTCACACTGTATATACAGGTTCGGAAAGTACCGATGGTCGATGTGCCGTTACGTGAGAGCGATAAAGTAAAACATAGTAATCCATGCGATAGAGAAGGATGGCTATAATGAAGGCGTCTCATAGTCACCGCCCGTTTCGCCCTTCCAGAAATAAGATCCACTTCTTATTTGTGGAAGGACGAAATGGGCGGTGACTATTAGACGCATTCATTATAGCCGTCTTTCTCTATCGCACGGATTTCTATGACTTACTTTATCGCTCTCACATAACGGCAGATGGACCATCGGTACTTTCCGACCCTATAGTTGGAACAAAATTTAAAGATAAAAGTAGTACAAATTATTCATGGACAGTAAGCTACATTTCACGGATAATTGCAACATTTTCAAGGAAATGAATAAGGAAAAATATTTTTTTGAATTTATGCTTTTAGATAGAACTTTGTAAATTGAAGTAGATATACCAACATCTAGAATAAAATGAACACAATATTTATCTAAACATTATTCAGTAATACGAGACGTTTAACTGTAATTACTACCTACTATTTAATGGATGCTTAATAAAATATCCATTCAAAATTAAAAGTTAATATCTACGGAATGCTGTTTGCAACATCCATAGTAATTTAATCGTTACATTGTACATGCAATGTATTTTTTTAATTTTTAAAATATATTGATATATTTCCCATAATTAACATAATTTTTGCAATCTGACAACGACAAGAGCGCCTCTATTTGACTGATTTCCTCTTTTATTTCTTTTCCCTAAAAATTTATGAGTGAGAGAAAATCTATGGCACCACAACAATCAGTTAAATAAAAGTCTCTTGAAGTTCGATATGCATATTTTAATTATCGCAGGAGTCACCATACGGTTCTTTCATGATTTTATAATATTATGTGTTATTATGCGAATCGCTGGATTATACATATATAATAACACAATACCTCGACTGCGCCATAGTTGCTGTTCATGGTACTTAAACTCAATTGCTGGTGTTTTTTTTTTTATTTAAAAACCTGTCCGGAAGTTTGTACTAAATATGCGGTAACGAAGCAGTAGAATTACGTACCTCAAAACGCAACAGATTAAAACCCTTTCTGCTACCCATATTTTCATTTTTTCAAATATAATTAAAATATGTGTCACAATACACATGCTAATTTTGACAGCATGTATTTTTTATAAAAGTCAACAAACTAAAACAAATCAATGATTACAAATTAATAGCTTTTTGTGAAGGTAAATCATGTTGAAAAAACGTGTCTTCTAAGCCAGCTAAAGCAACTTTAGCAATTAGCTCTATGACTACAGTTAAAACATCGAATATAGCTCCATAATTCATCTATAGACTAATAAGTTAGAAATCGGTATATGTATGGTGGTTTACTTGAAGAATGATCTTGTTTTTTTTTACTAGATATTGTGAATAGTGTCTAGAGACAGCTAATGCACTTTGCTTCGAGACCACCCATATGTGCGATTTTCTTGTTTCTTAATAAAAAAAATTTAAAGGTTGAGTCAGGTTATGTTTTTCTGTGTAATACGTACGAAAAAGGCGTAATTAAAATTTTCTTCTGAAGCAAAATGGATTTACTATATCTAGACATTAGTGATATTGTGGGTATAATTAAATGCTGTTCGGGGTGTTTCGCGTATCTGTTAAGAAGTTATATTATTGTTAGCTAAGCAACGAATAGAGTTAATCAAACCCCTTTTGGAACCACTCCTGATCGCACAAGATTTATTTAGAGTGAATCTTGACCTACCATAATATTCGGTCATTAATCTAGCTTTTAATGCGTTTTTAATCCATTGTGAACGACAACTAATAAACAGAGCTTTTTACCTTGACACATGAATGACTAAGATATTTTTTTACATTTTAAAAATTAATAAGTATTATTTATTTGTTAATAAAAACAAATGTATAAGGAATTGTTTTCGAATGTTACATTAGCATTTTTTTATTTTAGTATTTAGTATTTTTAATATTGTTAAGGTGGTCATATCCTTGATCGAGAAATAGTCAAATTTCTAGCGTTTTTAGGTACTGAAATTTTGAAAAGTAAAACATGTAGAACAAAAGTAAGCACAAAAATAAAATCCATGGTGTCTTGTTTATTCATTGTTACTATTTAAATTTAATCAAATAAAATAATAACTAAAAAAAGCGTTTGTAAAACATGCGTTTGCTCTGTTATCCTAACCCCACATTTTAATTATAATTAATTATTTTCACGTACTTATAAATAAAATAAACAATTTTATATGTAGGACTAAGCAAGTAAACGTTATAGGAATATTTACATGTGGAGTTATATATAAAAAAGTTAGTATTTTCGTAGGTAGATTTCAGTACCTAAAATCTTGATGGTTTGATGGTTTTTTACACCTGTTTATTCGTTTTACTGCGGCATCTTTGAAAATACTCAGATGGCATGACACAACATTCCTATTATTTGATAAGCTTTAGATTATTCAGTTATTAAATGCTTGAAATTATTTGTCTTTGTGGAAAACACTATTTAAGGAATACGGCGCCCTTAATGATTTAAATATGTTTTATAATTGAATATGAGATTTTACTATTATGTCCAATTAATTATTCAGTTTGTAGTACGTATAACTTATTGTGTGACTTATTGCTTTTCAAAGAGTACCTACCTATTTAAAATGATAGTGCAGCTAAAAAACACTCACTCATCCGTCCGTCGCACTTTGTTAATAAAATGAGGATCCGCTGCACTTTCATTTTGAAACCAACTGCAAAATTCAAGACAACTGGGGAAATCAGCTGTCTCTCTTCAGTGTTCGAACGCTGTGGTGCGCCGGCGCGTTCCCAGTCAGCAAATGTGATGCAAAGTAGGTCGCCGAATTAAGGGGAGTTAAGGTGTAATTTGTTTATTTTTAAAAGGTCGTATACATTTTTTTTTCGATTTTCTATCTTTATCAGGCCTTCCGAATACATAATACTGAGTCACTCGGCAGTCGGCGTTGTGATAAACTTATAGAACTGATACCTCCTGTCAAATCAAACAAAAAAACAAGAGTAACATTTTGTCCTAAAACTTTTTTGTCCCTGTCTGTAAAAGAAAATTGTCTTCAATAGTAAATCATTTTTTTATCTCAGCTGCAACCCTTGGGACCTCTTCTACTTTTTTCAGTTTTTGTTTCAATCTTACCTTAAGGTATGTACTTTGAGGGATTTATATTCTTCAATTATTATTATCCTAAAACTGTGTGTTACAGCTTGTATATTATTCCAACCTCATTCTTCATTACCCACAGACTCATAACAGTTTTTTCGTAAAAATTTGCTTATATATTTTTTATTATATATTTTCTCTTTAATCCCTTCATACTCAATTTTTGCCCAGGTTATAGTGCATAAATACTATTTACTAACAAAATTAGTTTATTTTACCTATGATACATTTTTCGTATAACAATAAACTACTGGTCTTCATCGACTTGCAAACTTATACTATTTTTAACAGTTGCCACTTGTTCATCTTGTAATAAATGAGGATACACATTTAGATCGGTTTGGACGCCCTCTTCTACGTAAGAAGGCTTATGCCTTTTTCCGAGTCTATGAATTATATCGCTGCAAATGTATCCGACACCATCATCATCAGCTAGCGAAAAATATCTTGCAGCTTGTGCCATCTTATCGAATTCAGCTCCTGGGATAAATTGTAATCGAACCTGTCGAGGTAGTTCTATTACTCGGATGCAGTTCTCCTGAATATCTTGATATGGGGTGAATCTCAGGAGTGAATAAAATTGTTCGGTCTTTTCGTCAGGTTTCATGGAAATCTCGGTCTGCATTCTTTTATCGGATGATACACGAGCGTAATGATGATCTTTCGGTTCTAATATATGAGGGTACACTCTTATAATTGTTTGAACTGCAACATCAACAACAGGTTTCTTTTTTTGGCATGACATATTAGTATAATAAAAATTGTTACATATTCTCACCATCTCGCTTGGTTTTGTGTAAAAGTGACCGGAGTACCCCTCATGTCCTAGTATGTATAAGGAATGTATTTCCGTAACTCGCATATAATGTCACTTTCTACTTTATCTGTCATAACGTAAAATTGTCAGAATTATAAAAATCTTCTGTATTATGTCAGACTAATCCTTCAATAAATGAAGGAATTAATTAAACGATGCATGATCAGTCAGGAAGTGAAGAGAACTTGAAACAAGACGGTGTATCTGTAACAAAATTAAATAGTTTGTCACATGAAAGAAATGAAAACGAAAATTTTGAGACGTCTCAGTTGGAAGACAAATCAAAAACCGAAAATGAGGCTATTTCAACTTCAAGTAGAGTTCCACCATGTACAGATTTACCGACAGATGAAGTAAAGAATAATCTTTCGGAAATATTGATTATTAATGAAACAATAATATTATTGGAGGAAATTCGTGAGGACCAGATCAGTGAAAAAATAGAAACCGTCAGACAAAAAACCTTTAAACTGCCTACAGAGTCGGAAGGAGGTGCACCTAGTTCTGGACTTGATGTTGTTGGAGACGATTTCAGCAAAAAGAGTGAAGTACGTATCTTATGTGAATGTGAACCTAATGTTGCAGGGGCTGCAGTGCCTGCTGTAAAATCCTTTATTCCAACTGAGAATCGGGATTCAGTAACACGATGTAATAAAAGTAATTTAATTGAAAGTGAGTTAAAAGAAAATACTGACACATCCCAAAAGCATAAAGTCGTTCCACTTACAAATAAAGAACCAGTTAAACCTATTTTAAGAATTGGACAAATGGTTAAAGACAGCGAAAAAGAAAGTACAAACAAAGCATTTAAATGTCAACAAATTAATAATTGCTTTAAATACACAGTGGAAAAATTAAATTCAGAGGTGAAGGGTCATACCAAAAAGCCGAGTTTAATACCAAAACCGACTCGACCAAGTATCAGTAACAACAAAAACTTAGGCAAAGAAGAGAACGAAAAGAAAGAAACTGTAACTCGTTCCCGCATGAAGTCAGATTCTCAAAAACTTTCTTCGAAATCTGGTGTTAAAATAAAGGAAATATCGAAAGTATATTCTAATAAAGATACTTCACAAAATATAAACATGGATCCAGAACAGCATTTAGAAAAAAGTATAGCACCCGCTGCAAATAATATTTCGTCCAGGATGATAGGCTTACAAGAAAGGCTAAAAGCAACGACTTCGATGCTTAGGCAGAAGATAGAGATGGACAAAAGTAAAGAAAAGGTTGCACCGGAAGAAAATTGCATTGATTTAGTGGCGGAAGAAGAAATAAATAAAGAATTATCTTCAAGTACGAAAACTGTAGATGATTTATATAAGAATATTTTCTCTTTAAAAGATATAGCGTCGGCACTTTCAGAAAATAATACACTGAACAGTCAAACGAAGTACATTGAAAAATTGTTTAAGAACATTTCCGAAATTAAATTAATTGCAGACAAGTTGTGCATGCACGATCAATCAAAATCAAAAGAAAATATATTAGATAGCATTAACAACAGTACAGCAATGGAAAAGGATAAAACACCAAGATCATCGTCGTCGAACACAAAAGATAAGATCTATATAAAATTTATGCATTCAAAAGATCGAAAGTTTGATAACAAGAAGAAAACGAAAGAATTATTTACAGATCATTCGGAAGGAGTACAACCTGATCTAGCTTTAGGCTCTAAGTTAACATCAGAGTCACTGAATTCGGATACTTTTGTGATAGAGAATGTAAGTAAGAAAAAATATGGTTTTCTATCATTGGTAAAAATTAACTTGCATAGTGCACGTTTAAATATGAATATTCAATATAACCATATACACTTCTAAAGCATTTAGTAATTATTGGAAAAGTTAGACATTACCATAAACAATTTAAAACTGGTCCACATATATATTTTTTAATTTAAAGAAAATTTGTTCTCATATTTTTTATATTGAATTTTTCGTGATTAAAATCACATATTCTTCTGCATAAGGCGTCATTCAGTTATTTTAATCTCATACATGTTTCTATCAATCCTTAATTCGCTGTAATCCAGGAAACTGTTCATTCCAAAAATATAAACGCAATCTTAAATTTGAAGGTGGTGTTATTTCTCCGAAAAGAGAAATTGATGGATGGGTATAACATATCGAAAAATATTATTTTTTGTGTGTATTACCTCCTTAAAAATTTCAATTCGCCTAACCTGAAAACTGAGGTAACTATCTAATAATTTACTTGATACAGATGTAAATTTATCATGTTTTATGAAAAAATTAAGAACAAAACAAGATTATCTTTTGCTGCCAATTAATATTTTTGTTTATAGGTATATGCGATAGCAGTTACATTATATAAATATAAATAATAACATACTTTTAGACTTTCTTACGTCTACACAATACGTTTATAAAATGTTATATACTGTTAAATGTAAATATATATGTAATATATAAAATAATATACCATACACGTGAAATGTGGTACATACAACTTCCAGCTTAATTGGTTTTCAATATGCTGATTTTTCTTTTCTAATTTGACGTTTTCTAATTTTGTGTTTGACAGAGAGGCCATTTTTTATACATATGTATGAATAACTTTCTTATTTTTAGTAATATAGGGTTCATTAGATAAGTAAAGCTGTGAGGAATATTTTGAGCGATTCATTGCCCCAAAATGACAACTATGACACTGTCGCGGGTTCAATCCCGTAAAAGGTTAGATCAGTTACATCCGTAGAGACGAATTAAGCACCTCACTGCGAGTATGGTAGGGTGAATGAACGAGTATGGTAGGGTGAACGAGTATGGTAGAGTGAATGAACGTTGGCTTGGGTTAATGTGAGAGATTGATCGGCGTTTGACAATCCCCGTAATTAATGAGGTTTTCCAGGTTTTCCTCATTCTTGCACTAAATGGTAGTTAGGGATTACCAACGCAAGCCGTTCCTGGGTCCACATATGGCTCACTGAATAATAATATGCTGCCCCCTCTCCCGCACAAGTCTCCGAATTCTGGACTAATCCTTGCGATTAGGATACCAGTAACCAGGAAGGGGTCTGGAGATGTCAAAGTAGATAAATAGTGAATTTTAAATACTTATACATAGAAAAGAAACAATATTTAGTGTCCCATTTTCTCGTACTTATGTCAAAAATAAGACAGCCACTAAGGAAATAACAAAATAAGCGTAAATAATACAAATAGTCTAGCTATCTATGAATAAAATAAAATACTATTTACAGCAAAATTCCTAGTATAGTACAACCAAGAACCGCAGATAATATTCTTGTTCGTCCCAAAGTGGCGGTTTGACATAATGTCACTTTGTGATATTTATATGAAAAAGCTATTAAAATTTAATTATTGTGTAGATAAAAAATATTGGGATATTTCGTAATGAATTGTTCCAAATATGAGAAAATTAATCACTTGCGTAAGAATATATAAAAAATGCAAACTAAAGTTTTAACTGCCTCAAAATGGCAGTTGATTGTGGTATCCAGGGAGACTAGATAAGGAGCACGAACTCATACGGGAAAATTGACAAAATTTATCCAAGAAATGGCAGAAGTTGGGGTGGCGCTAGTGTTCCATATATCCCAAATGAATGTAGCATAATAAATACGAGTGAAGTAAGCAAATAACCAATTTTATTTTATATTGAGTTTAGTAGATATATCGGGGAGATATACTAACCTAAAAACTAGAAGTCAAGTCAATTACAATTTGTTTTTATAATGGTAAATAAAAAGTTTCGAAAATAATTTAAATATGGTAATAGTATGTGAAGTGAATGACTGTCAACAGATTTAAAATAAAACAGTACGTTTGTGATTTGCATTTTCAATCTAATGATGTCCAGCAGTTCTATATTACAACTTGACCGAAATGGGTTGATATTATGGCAAAAAGTCGAATAATTCGGAAGTTAGAAGCAGCTTCTTTGATTCTTAATAAGGTAGAGAAATTTTTAAAAACTAGTTTCTTTCTACGAACGCCAAATTCTTCTCATAAAACTAATATTTTTTTATTATCTATTTAGTTTAATTACAGTCCGAAATGAATATTTTCATGATTTATATAATTCAAAGTAGCTTACATTATTTATTTTAAAATTTTTAACACATCACAAAAATGTCATGATTGATTTATAATTCAAACTGCCGCTTTTTTATCTCCCCTCTCTACATATGGGACATATGGAGCACTAGCGCCCTCTTATTTTTGTAAGATTTTTGTTTACATGGAGTTCGGGCTCCTTGTGTAGTCTCCATGGTGGTATCAATAAGTTTATCGATATCTAGGGTCTTTGACTTACAGGTTCTCTTCAGGTATATCGGGTGTACTTAGGTCATGTTCCATTGGAAATAGTCGTCTTATTTGTATGTTCTTTCAGCCTTTGAAGTATGTTTTCCTAAGCACCCTATATATAAATACAATATTACGTTCTTTTACCTTCGGGTACTTATCAGTTCATAACGACTGTGTATTTAGTTTTTAAAAACTCTTGTAGATGGATAATAATTTTATTAGGAGAATTTCCCGTTTTACCCGCTTCTATATTTTTCTCGCTTGCATCAAGTACAACTAACTGGTTGGAATAGCTCTGGTCAGTAATATTAAGATTGACTTAAAAAATCCATTTAAAGAAATCGTCATATTTAAAATAAGTGAATACAAAAAAACTAAGTTTTCTAAATTAAAACGTTTTAGAGTCGAGAGGAAAATACAGTGAAAGAAGCAGATTCCATGGATGGCGTTTTTATACCAAGTTGTGATCCCCCCAAAAATCTTGAAGACGAAGAGGAGACGAATGGCTTAGATATCACAATAACTTTCCCAGAATTTAGTCAGTTTTATTCTAATGGTGCAGAATCTCACTTATCTGTTTGTTTATCGGATATATCAGCAGAAGCTCTAAAAAAATTGAAAAGATGCCCCAAGGATTTCACTTTACGGATGGACTTTGTCGAGGGAAAAGTTCTGTTTCAGTCGGGCAGGGGTCCAGCGAACAATTTCCAAATAGGACCCGACTTAAAGTTTGCCGAAAACATAGTCGATTCAAAAAAATCCGACGTTATCAGTATTAAGCCGTCAACAGAATGTTCGTTCGGCTCACAGCTCATCCCAGTAGAAAATTCGAGGGAAAATAAATCTTACAGATCTTTAAAATCCACCGATTCTGAATTGTTTAACGTGGTGAGTTTACCCTTTCTATATAAAAACCCTTATTTGGCCACAAACCATAAATCCTGCATAACATTTAGAAATGACCAACTAATGTCTATGGCGATGTTAGCGAAACATATCTTTAAAAGCATGCCACAGATACCCAGTTTAACCAACATTTTTGAAGATAAGATAATGGAGAACCAGAGTAAAACAGGTTAGCTTGTGTTGATAGTTTACAATACAAAAATAGAATTAAGTGATTTGGTAGATATAAGCTTATTAATCATAAATATTTCATCAAAGTACGACACTGGAATAACATATAGGTGTTATTTTAAGAAAGTTTACTTGAAAATGTCATGAAATTGTACAGAATCATTTTGATAATTCGTAATATTTAATAGGGTATTATGTCAAATTGTTAGCCATATTTGTTGGGCGAAAATAATAAGGCGTTTCTTTGCCATTTTTCATTTCGATGTCTCTTTTTCAAGATACAATGTGTCAATGTTACACTATGAAAAATTTCCTCGGGTTATCCCATTGAGATAACTGCATAACTTCTTAAGACTGGTTCAAGTTAGAACGAAGGTTAATATACGATATTATGTTGTTCATAAAAGAACGAAGTATTTCGAAAATATTTTAGGGTCTTTTTACCAAATCTTATTCCTTGTTGTAGTTCTTTATTATCCTGCGTCATAAATTACATCAAACTGCAAACAAATTACACTACCATTTTACACTTCGGTTTAACTTTTTTAATTTTACTTATAAATTGTTATTAACTGAAAGATGGAATTATAAATTATTGCTCAAACAACACCGCAATTTTATTTTTATTTTCAAGTTATGCATTATTCATATGTTTTCAACATAACCTGAGATAGATAGGTAACAGCGGCACACAAAAAAAATTCGAGTGCGAAGATGTAGACTCCAATACTGCTACTCATTTTGATGCCAATAAATCGATAAAACACAGTCTTAGTCAAAGTTTGGCTCCTAATATTTTTTTATTTGTTTTAATTAACAGAATATCAAACACACTAAAAAGTTCAAAGTGACATACCGGTGCCGTAGTCAGAATTTATGCACGAGCGGTCAGAATCTTGTAAAATCTATATTTAGGGTAAAAACGGACCCAAAAATTGCTCTATGAAAGGCCATAATTGATTTTGCTCTACGTAATAACATACCTACATATCATTTACGACGTATTTTGACCAGCTAAAAACGATACAGTAGTCAGAACTTATGCATAACCGGTCAGAATCTTGTAAAATCTATATCTAGGGTAAAAATAGACCCAAAATGGCTCAGTTTATCCAAGAAATGAGTCTTCTGTTTGTTTCGAGAGTATCTAACTGTTTTGTTTTCAAATGACCTTTTTGTCGTCTTTAGTTTCCGGTATATCCCATTTCAGATTCCAACAATAGTCAACATATTTATGTTCCATCTTCCTTGATATCGCTTTTCCATTTCTTTGAGGTCCTGATGGAACCTCTCGTCCTTTTCTTCACCTTTCGCCCTGTTGTTCATCCTGTTCTTCACCCTGCTCTTCACCCCTATTCTTCACGCTAAATATAGATTTTATAAAATACTAGCCGCTCGTGCATAAATACTGACTACGGTATCGTTTCCGGCGTCAAAATACGTGAGAAATGATATATCAGATCTTTGGATTTTTTATATGCCTGATATTCTATTAATTAAAATAAATAAATTAGGAAAATATTGGGAACCCAACTTTGACTAAGAGTGTGTTTTATCGACTATTGGCATCAAAGTGAGTAGCAGTACTGAAGTCTACAACTTCGCACACGAGTTTTTTTTTTTTGTGTTTCGGTGTAATTTGTGTAATCGTGTTGCAGAAGGCTAACACTACGATTTTATGTGATTAGTTTAAGTTTTATATTTTTTACTGCATTTGTTTAACTTTGCCGTTTTATATTTGCGATCCATTAAATAATACAAAAAAATATGACTTAATTTAATGTATAATTTTAATTTTTAACACACTTCAAATTTTTATCATTTGCTTCTACTTTTTAATATCGATTTCTTGTATATATCTGTTTTTCTGAACTACAATATTAGAAAAACTGAAATTTCGATTTTAAATTAATATGTTTTATTAAATTGGGTGAATTAAATCACAGACAATATAGCGTATCGCTACAGACTGCTACTTAAATGCTGGAAATTGGCAACCCGAAATGGAAGCAGGTTCTCCTTAGCCGGCTTCCAGCTATAAAATTTAGCGTGGTAACTCTTCTACTTGCTAATAGGCGGCATCGGCAGTTCCAGCGGTGGCTTTGTTGCCAAATAATAACTTCTAAATAAATTTAATGCTTTCAAATATGTAATTAAAGAGATATGGAACTTATCTTGTGTTGGAAATCACATTTGCCTTAAATGTTAAATAAAATAAATCAAGTTAGAATTAAAACTATGAATTTACCTAATTAATTATTTATTTTATATCACCTTGGAATGGGAAAATTCAAAAACTCGAAAGTAATGTTTTTAGATTTGTGCGTCGACTTCCAATATGGTACGATATCAAAACCTATGTTTAAAAAATTGCATTATACAGATTGTGTATCCTTAGATGGCTACTGCCTCTTATTGTTGATTTCTTTAGATAGGTAAATAATTATTTATTGACACAAGTGTTGCATATTATGGATGTCATTGGTAGTGCTCATATTTGTGACACAAGGTGTTCAAAAAAATTAACACAATGTAAAATTGCTGGAACCTCAAGGAGTAGTTGAATACGAAATTTATTTAAAAAAAAACAACAAATCATCAATCAATACAGAGATAAGATACTTCTACTGCTGTTGCAATTTTTAACTAACTAACTTTTTTGTTTTTCGATATACTGACTTCGGACCGTTTCCATTCAACGCAGAACGGACAATCAGAACCAGAGTAGTGGGGACATTTTTTTAATTATTTTTTAAATTCAACGCACCGTTTCCGAATTATAAAACCTTTTTTACTGTATCACCTCACACACCTCTTCTTTTCGAAATTTATTTCCACATACGGACTTCGGACCATTTCCATTCAACGCAGAACTGTCATACAGAACCAAGGGTGTGGGGAGATTTTTTCAATTATTTTTTCGATTTAACGCACCGTTTTCGAGTTATACGGCCTTTTTACTATAACACGACATACCTCTTGTTTCCAGAATTTATTTTCGACATTCGGACTTCGGACCTTTTGCATTCAACGCAGAAGGAACATACAGAACCCGGGAGGGAGGGGTTGACATTTTTCAATTATTTTTTCGATTCAACGCACCGTTTCCGAGTTATAAACACATTTTTATCCTATGACGTCACACACCGTTGGTCCCGATTTTTTTTTTTTTTGACATGCGGGTTTTGACGTTTTTCACTCGTTCACCATGGAAGATTTATTTGTTCACCATGATTTTTTGATACTTAAGAGTCTAAGCGAATACTGTTTTTTTTTCTTTCATATATTGTGACACCCCGCTCTGCGTCACCCACCGAGTGCTCTACTCAGAACCAAGGGAAAATTTGTTTATATTTCCAGCCATTTCCGAGTTTTCTTATACTGTGTGACATCATAGATCGATAATGAAGGCTTTACAAGGCCATGCGCTCTACCCCACGTTCCTTCCCTAGGTGTCCTGAAATTGCTAGGGAGACTCCTGAAGACAGCAGAGAGAGAGAGAGAGAGAGATAAGCTCTCTATGAGGACAGAGTCACTCTATCTCTGTCGCACACTATAACTCTATCTCTCTCGCACACAATCAGACAAAAACAACAGAAACGAACCTTCTTTTAAAAATACATGGGATTTATCATTATTAGAATAACCCATTTTAATTTAAAAAATTTAAAAAATTACAATGGGTTATTCTGATGACGAAAAATAAAACATAATTAACTGTATTATTCAAATAACAATAATGTGCAAAAGTTCTTCAGGAATATTGGCAAATTTATTTTGGAGGAAGAATCCCGTCAACGAACACTAAAAAATATTAGAAACCTTAGGTGGCCAGAAAACAGCCCCGATCTCATTGTCAGTCCTTTAGACATATTTTTTTTACCTGAAAATTTGCAAGTATTGAAAAAAAATACAGGACGAAATTATTGATAATTTTGAATTTGTTTTTGAAGCAATTAATAGTAAATTGAAACATATTTTCAACTGTATCATCACAATCACTTGCATGTTGATTTGTAAAAATTGTAGGTATATTAATGTTATTTCGTTTTTAGTTATTCTCCTTATGTTGTTGTAAAGGTTAGTTATAAAAAGCGTTGTTTGTTATTTTCATAAGAATGAATTATAATTTTTTTTAATGATTTTTTTTATTTTAAACATATATATTTTATGCCAGTAAATTTTGATGTCAAATGAAATAAAGGAAAAGTCGTTCATTTGTATTTAAAGTTTCTTTCTATCTTTAATTATTAAACCTATAAGTGGATGTCAAAATACAAAAAAAACCTGTACCTACATTCCGCGACGTACTAATAACCCACCTTGTATATTAAATAAATTTATCGTCATCATCAAATATTAAAAAAATTATATTACAAGCTGTTTAAAATATTATTACGAATTTTGTTTATTTGGAAATATATTTTCTGCAGTATTTCAATACCAAAAAATGAAAATAGTAAGTAGCTAATTAACGAAATTATGATTAAATAACTTAATTGTAACACCACTGCAGAATATCATATGATACATACATAGATATTCGTTGATTCTTTAAAAACATTTTTATCAATACCTACATCATACATTGAAGTAAATACAGTAACGCAAAAACAGATATTGACAAAAAAGTGTACAAAAGAAATCCGTAAGTACACCTGGCAACATTACCAAAGTCTTGTTTATATGTTGCTAGGATACGCTTAGGTATGCGGGCCGCTGTATTTGATTCTTCCTAAAATTCTGTTGGTGGTGTACTCTACCGGTAATTCGGAAATTTAAAACTGCTGGCCTATTCCAGGAGCGGTCTGTGGCGATAGCTATTTTGTCTGTGATTAAATTAAGGAAATCTTTAACTAATTCCTCGCCCAGAAGCGCCGACGCGACGTACCAAATTTCCTATGGGGAATTTAAAACAGTAATTTGCTTGGGTAGTTAAAAGTGCAGTAGGTATATACCTACGTAACATAAATTTTACAAAAAGTGGAATAAATAAATAAATATCAAGTTTAATATCATCGTTCATCAGTGTTTCATATCTTTTTCTGTACGTTTCCAAAAAATCATTTATATCAGACACTGAACTTGCAGATACATGTTCCACTTAGAATTTCGATAAAACAATGATTTGCTTTTACGATGAGTATTGCTTTCAATAAAAATAACCTGAATTGATACGAAGTCGTAAGATACTGGCTTTACAATCTGCTTCACTATTTTCTTTGAACATCTCTTTAGACAGTCTAATGTCCTTAGAGATTTGATCTGCGTACACTATCTTGTTGAGCAGAATGGTCGTACTACTTAAATTGATCATCATTTCTTAAGAATGAAATGAGCTTATGGAGAATCGTTAAGTTACGCTCAGCATTAATATTTTGTATGGCACCGCCAAATTTACATTATATGCTGACCAATGAACAAAAACTACTCTTAATTCCAATTTTGAAATTCTTCTTTGCAATTTTAAAATGTTAAAATGTTAGGGAAGTCTGTCAACTCCTAGATACATAGTTCTGGACCCTTGATATATGAAGCCCGCGTTACCATACAACTTCGCGGTTCTACATCCTCGCACATTTCCAGTTACGGCATTACGGAGTTTCGAGTTGTGGGGCTATGGTGCAATGAGGTCATTAATTTCAATATTTTTCCAATCACTAACTGCTAAACTCAATTTGAAACATCGGAAACTGCTTTCTAATGCAGTTTCTATGTTCAGATCCACGGTCTCGTACTATTTCTGTGGTAGTATGTTAATATTAATTATTTTCTTCCTGAAAGGGGATTCCTGATATTTTCTTTTGGATAGTCCGTAGTCGATGCCCCTGCCCTCACCAAAATCCTTGACAAAGTCAATATTTTTTAATAATAAAACTCCCTAAACATAGTGGAAACAGTAAAGACCATATCATATATCCAAAGAAATTGCGATATCTTGTAAATTACTCCTTAGTGCTACTAGAAGTAACCGGTTCATAAAAGTAACCTTTGAACCTTAGACGAAGACAGAAAATAGACAAGTCAAGTTCTGCTACAATCCCACTTACCTCAGCTTATTTCTTTTTTTTTAATTAGGCAAAAAGTTTACTGGCATGCGATAAATATCTCTACAAAATTTCAACTGTATATTAAAAACAAATGAAATTACTGACATTTATTTAAACTTACAACGTGAAGAAAAACGCTCGAATGAAAAATGGCATAAGAAAGTCACTTATTTTCTTTATTGATGACAAAACGTTTTTAAGAGGATTGCACTGAGCGAACATGTTAGATATTTTCTTATTTGATAGAGTATTTCTGATACACTGGAAAAATATATACAGGGTGGAAAAATGAAAACGAAACATAGCTATTTTCAGTAACTGCGTCAAGATTGTAGAAAAACGCTCAGACCCGTCGATTTTAGATTAAAGGGGGACATTCTTTGCTGGTATTTTTGACTCCGCCACTTTCACCCCCAAGCAACAGTAAGCATCACCCCAAAATATTTTAATAACATTGGGGGTGGAGTAATATTTCTTTTGAAAACTCTTACAATTCTCTTTACAACAAAGTTTAAATTTTATAATTCCGCCCAATACTTTGGAAAAAATTTACATTTTAAAATTTAAATTATGTTTAGTTACTTACTTACTACTTAGTTGATTAAATGTTAAACTGATGACCGCCCGCTTCCATAGAAGAATAAAGATTTTGTTCGAAACGTTCGCGCACATTCCGAAGCATTTCCGGAGTCATTCGACGGCATTCGTCGACGATTATTTGACGCAAATCTTCCAGCAACGCTGGCTGTGTTTTAGAGCTTTTACTTTTTAGGTATCCCCACGAAAAGAAATCAAGGGGCGATAAATCCGGTGATCATGGAGGCCACTCAATGCTGCCTCTTCTCCCAATCCAATTCCGTAGAAAACGTTAGTCCAAATACTGACGGACAATTAACGCATAATGCGGAGGAGCACCGACCTGTTGAAAAATCAATTGATCTTCATCATACTTTGGAACATTTTCAATAATATCAGTCAAGGCAGGGTCAATAGCGTCTTCCAGTAATTGCAAATACATTTGGCCAGTCAAATTACCAGGTAGAAAAAAGGACCCACCAGCCGGTCACCGAAAATTCCAACCCATACATTTAATTTTTCCGGTTGCTGTGTATGCACCTCGTGAAAAACTCTTGAGTTTGAATCGGACCAATAGCGGCAATTGTGACGATTTACCGTCCCGTTCAAGAAAAACTACATTCATCAGAAAAACAGATGTTAAAAAGGAACTGTGGATCGTTCCCTGCTCGCTCACTCATTATTTTGCAAAATTGCAAACGGCGCGCGGCGGTCATAATCATCCTTATGAATTTCCTGGACTAAGTATTTTGTACGGATGGGATTTATTATTTTTCAAAATGGTTTGTATGCTAGTTCGATTGATCCCAGACACAGATGCCAGCTGCCTCGTACTTAATGTAGGATCAAAATGAACTTCACTAGCTTCATTAACTAAAGGTTTTTCAATTTCCCGTTTTTTATTGGCTACGTTCCTTGTCTTTTGATTTTTTTACTAACTCTAGAACATACTTCCTTCTGACATGTCGATCTTGATGTTGTTCATTAAATAGCTGAGCTGTTCTATTCGCAAATATATTGTTCATAAAGTAAAGCGAAATGATTTCCGCAATGGAATAAACCATGGCGTTTAATTTTCAAAAACACAATTAAACAAACTACCAACCAACGCTTCCAAATAACACTAGAAAATAATTTGGAATCCACTAATTTTACGTTCATTTTGTGTGTATAGCATTCATTTCTGTTTTTTACAATTGTGTTTTATTTTACGAAAGTGACAACAAATCGCCAAAAACCAATGTAACGCAAGAAATATTAAATTTATACTATTCATTGGCGTACTTAACTCGAATGATTGACATTTTTACCGTTACTAATTGTTTGTACATAAGTTTCAACTTTAAAATCAAAATTCTTAATAAGTATTGGGCGGAATTATGAAATTTAAAGTCTGTTGTAAAGAGAATTGTAAGAGCTTTCAAAAGAAAAATTACTCAACCCCCAATGCCATTTAAATATTTTGGGGCGATGCTTACCCTTGCTTGGGGGTGAAAGTGGCGAAGTCAAAAATACCAGCAGAGAATGTCCCCCTTTAATCTAAAATCGACGGGTCTGAGCGTTTTTCTACAATCTTGACGCAGTTCCTGAAAATGGCTCTGTTTCGTTTTCGTTTGGCCACCCTGTATATAAATAACCCTCTGTTTCAAAAGAATGAAAGAGGTTGATCTTATAAATTTAGTTTTATCTAACTAAAAATATCACACATAGGAAAATGTAGGTAGATACTTTTCGGAACAATAATCACTACATCACATTACACACTTTTAATTTTTAAATGTCAAATGTGACAGTTTCCTTTTTTGGTTTATCTACCTTCCATAATACGTATATAAGATATGATATAATATTTATGATATTATTATTTATTTATCTCGTTGTTAAGAATTTTCAACCAATAAAAATAAAACTGTAAGGAACCTATCGTCATTTAACCAAATAAACCCGCACTTCGTATTATTTTCTTTTTCAAATTGTTCCTTTGTAATATAGTCCGGATTCTAGCATTTTCAGGTCTTGCAGTTTTGCCAATATAAAATTTGCTACATTCACAAGGTAGGTACACTGTAAATACAGTCTTTAGAAATGCGTATCTCATTTAGATATCTAGATATATTAATGCTTTTCAATCATTTCCTTATATTTGAATTTTTATTAACTGAATATTATTAACGATAAATAATAAAATAACTATTTTACGATGTTTTATATCTCCATACATAGATAAACAAATAATGAAATTGTTTCATTTGACTTTTGTTACTTTGAGAACGAAAGTTTTGATAGGGAAACGTTAACTGGGTAATGTTACAAAATAACCGAATATTATTTTTTTAAAACTTTTATTATTAATTTTGATTGTCTCCTTTAAAGTACCTACTCCTTTCTCCTACTCACGCATTTTTCCCAGCGATGTTTCCTTTTCGCGAAGCAACTGTGAACAGCTTCAGTTAAAATGGTCTTTAAAGTCTGTGATGAACTTGCCTTGAACTCATCAATAGTCTGAAAAAGGCGTCCTTTTAGCACTGATTTTAATTTTGGAAATAAGAAAAAATCGGAAAAAGCTAGGTATGGCGAATTGACAAAGTTCAGTGTGCGGGCGCATTGTCATGGTGCAAGAACAAGAACCATGAGTTGTCTCGCTACGACATTGATCTCTTTTTGTGGATTTTTCAACGTAACAGTTGTAAAACGCTTTGATAGTATAAACAGCTTACGTTTGACCTGGAGGCAAGAATTGAAAATGCACAATTCTATTAAAGTAAAAAAAAACTGTGAGCATCTCTTTGACATTGGATTGAGACTGACGTGCTTTCTTAGGGCGTGGAGATCCTTTTGCAATCCATTGTGGTGATTTATCTTTTGTCCCAAATATCATAGCCGTAAACCCAGCTGTCGTCTCGCGTTATGGTTCTTTGAATGAATTTTCATCGTCCTTGTTCAAGGAGTTGCTGACAAAAGTCCACACGATTTTCTTCCTGTTACTTGATCATCAAACGAAGAACAAATTTTGCTACAACTCGATGGATGTTCATTTTTTCTAAACTTGGAAGTCAAGAGTTGAAGTCGAAGGCCTTTCTGCTTTCTAACTGAGGATCATCTTCAATTGACATCAAAGTTTTCTCCAGTTTCACACAAAACTTTCCGTTTCCTCGTTGTTCCAAAAAATCGCCCATTTCAGGAATCGTCACTAACACTTAAACACGCTGCACTTAAATAATAATAATGAGATATCAACAATCCGAGAACATGTTTTTACAGTGGAGGTTATGCGCAATGCAATGCTGCCAACTGTATATAACTAAATATCTCCATTAGCGCCTAATTTAAAGAGTTCGGTTATTTTCTGAAGAGACCTTATTTCATAGTGATTCTTCTGTCGTGAAGAATTATCTACTTTCTTAGTGTGAGATATTTCTGGTTGGACAAAACTAAATTTAGAAAATAAACCCCTTGTGTGATCCTTTTGACGCACAGGGTTATTTATTAAAATAGGTTTCGTAGTGTAAATACCCAATAAAATAAAATAGTTACAAGTAATTGCACTAATTGCAGCCAATGTATTAGATGTATTTTACTATTCAATCCTATTTAATTTCTATCTACCAATATCAATAAGATAAAATTAACAAAAATCGTATTTCTTGCCTAGGAGTATTTAATCTAATTTGAATATTATCTTAAGCGTTCCAGATCCAAGAAAAACGACGCAAAAATCGCCAGAGTCAGAAAAAATGGACTAGTGCTAGTAGTGTAGTGCTGTAGTATTGTAGAAATAAAATATTTGGTGTCAAAAACATAGTAGTTTGGTTTAGATCGCATTGATATAGAATATCATTGATTTGGAAAGTATGACTAGTAGTCAATACTGCCTTATTGTTAAATCGAAAGAGTACATATGCGCAAACGTCAAGCTCAGATCCAATTTAATGGTTTTAATACGTTATGGTTATACGTTGGTTACGTTGGTTATATAATAACGATTGTTCAAATAAAAACGTGGTCAAGTTGGTTCTGAAAATTTGGACGTAGGGCGTAGCGTATAGCAAATGAACTTAAACGTCATCTGTCAAAGCGCTATATCGCCGCTATCAATTTGAATATTTTCGTTTTAAAAAGCGTTTAAAATGGTGTTTTCTCAAGAACAAAAAGTGTTTATCATAGAGTCCTACAGTGTTAAAAAAAGATTTGCGTTTGTTCTCCTATCGTTTAACTTGTCAGCAAGAACTTCATGAAGTTGATTTTCCGCGACGGGCTGTATTTTGTGAATGGTTTTTAAACAACTACGGTGAACTTCATAATATCATCTTTTTTTCTGATGAAGCCTGGTTTCATTTAAGTGGTTACGTAAACTCACAGAATATGAGAATGTGGTCTTCTGAAAAATTACATAACTTTTTTGTCGAGGACCCTCTACACGCTCAAAAAATTGGAGTTTGGTGTGCTCTCAATCGAAGGAGGATTTATGGACCTATTTTTTTAATGATACTCTTACTGCGCAAAGGTATAGAGAAGAAATTATCGCTCCTTTTGTTAACCAGCTGGAAGAAAACGAAATTACAAACTTTTACTTTCAACAAGATGGCGCAAGGGCACATACGGCAGGCGAGACGATGAATATGTTGAGGGAAGTTTTCCAAAATCGACTAATAAGTCTCAATGCTGAACATGAATATCCACCGAGGTCATGTGATATTACGCTGTGTGATTTCTTTTTGTGGCCTTACCTTAAAAACACTATTTTTGAACTGCCTATTCCTGATTTAAACCATCTGCAGGCTCGACTTATAGACAAGATTCGTGAAATTAACAATACCCCGAGCATCTTAGAAAATGTCTTTAATTCTTTGAGGAACAGGTGTTAAAAGTGCTTGGAACAAGGAGGGGGACACTCAGCAGCTGCTTTAATTTATTGTTATAACAAGGAGGGGGACACTTTCCGCAACTCCTTTAATTGTTTGTTATTGTTATCACGATTATTCTTTAAAATAAAGTTATATAGTCATTAACGTTATTGAAACTGACAGCTGCTATACAGCTCGTTGAGAAATGAGGTTAAGTTGGTCGCTATAAGCTACTCCCTACGTCCAATGTGTCAGAGCCAACTTCGACCACGTTTTTATTTGAACGCTCGTTATTATAGTATGGCTTTACGTAGATCAGATTGGGTAACATATTATAATCAGCAATATTTTTAATCTCCTATATTTATAATTAAATAATATTTTCTATAGGTATGGAGCACCTCCAATAAATTTAATATGACTATGACCTATTAACGGTACTTTGTAAAGCTTTTAAATGAACATTTCCGTAGTTGCGCGCAAAACTTAACAAGTCCTTACATTCTTATCAAAAGTTTACATGTCCAAATCATTTAATATAAATTATTTTATAATTTCTCGCAAATCAGTTACAGCACTGGACTTGAAGTTTTGCGCGCAAGCTACAGATTTGCAGTTATTGCTATTCAAACAAGCAGAATATTTTGACTTACCCTTGTCTTATTTAACAGGCATAGTAAAAATCTATTTTAGTTCTGTTTATTGTAACAATTTAATTTATAAGAAACTTGCAGATAGCCACATACTTTTGAGATAAGATTGCAGAATACAGAGAAACATTATAATATATTTTTTGCTAGCATACCATACGTGTAACTACTCTTTGATATCTCCGCCTCTGGACAGAAATCATCATTTTGCATTTAAAACAATATATTCTTGTTCCATATTACGCATTTCTATTTCCAGTTAAATTATATTCAGTTTGTGTACCTATTTTCAAATTGTAAATAATTGAGAAAAATAGACTGCTGAAATTGAAATGTAATTCTAATATACGGACAATAGATATCTTAGTTATACACTTTCCGTCGTCTAACGTATGATGTCAGCACTATACTTCGATTTTGTCTGTTTAAGCTGCTGTGTACTAGATGGCCAACGAGAAATTTTGACAGTTCAGAAAATAATCGCGATTCCCAGTTGTTTAGTGAGTCACGGGTAAAGTTTTATTTATTATTCTGTGTAATCAATGAAAAATAAATTAAAAACTCTCAAACAATTAGTGCCACTAAGGTATAAACTTTTCAAAGACTTAATAAGGAATCGATATTCATTCAGTTGCTAGCCAGATTCTAAATGACAACTTGACCTTGTTGAGTTTATGTTGTATTTGTTGATTTAAAAATTGCACAAAATGGATAATTGCGGCAATTTTAGTGCTTTTTTGACTGAAAAAGTGCTGTGCTAATTGAAAATGAACGACAGAAATTTCTACAACAATTCTGGGGCCCCATTTCTGTATACGGTATGTATAGTACAAATTTTCAGAATTGAATAGTAAACTTTAAAACCTTAATTTTGTACCTATTTAAATCATGTCTTTTTCTCTATATTTTTACAGTATTAAAGTATATTTGTATATATTTTATTAATTATATTATTATTATATTAAAAGGTTTTGCGAACTCATGGAATTACTACTGCAATTTTCTAAACGGGAGCAGATTTGTGTTCTGTTCTAGTTAGATAATCACTTTTACATTTGGTTATTGTATGAATTGAATTAGTTTAACTTTCCTTGGCAAGCATTAAATCAGTGAAATAAAGACCTGCCCTTCTTTGACCGATAGTGAACAAATTTGACCAACAGGTAGTTTCAGGTAGTTTCATGTGTAAGGTTATTTCAAAAACTTCCACAACATAAAAAGATGATAAAAGATCGCAATTTTATCTAATTTTAAACTAGTTCAGTTAATTATTAGAAGAGCTGAATCAAGAGAGGCAAAAAAAAACAGGTTTTTTCCTCGGTTGTTTCTCAGTTTTTTTCTTTTTTCATGAGTTTTTTTCATATGCACATTTTTCTAAAATTGTTCCCTTTTCGGATCATAAAACTCTCGAAAAAAAAAACTACTAAGTAGGTAAGTACCTACGTATTTTTTTCCATAACAAAAATTTCAAATGAATGAAGTACTTACTGTTTTTCTACAACATACACGATTTTCAAAGAAATTAATGACAAGACAAACAAGAACTCAATTTGATCATATAATTTTGCCATGCTAAATCGTTGCATTCGTGCTATTTTCCTTTGCTATTTCA
The DNA here is from genome assembly GCF_000390285.2 of Anoplophora glabripennis. Taxonomy (NCBI): domain Eukaryota; kingdom Metazoa; phylum Arthropoda; class Insecta; order Coleoptera; family Cerambycidae; genus Anoplophora; species Anoplophora glabripennis. The sequence continues at coordinate 10,513 of NW_019416406.1, read as the reverse complement.
AAGCCGACGTGATCTAGCTGATTATGGTCTGCCTTGTCCTCGGCCATGACCCATCAAGTTAGCTTTGCACTCTAATGCAAACATTTAAAATTACTGGGAAACTGTGACATAAAAAAAAGTCAAAATTAATTTTAAATTAAAAACGTTTTAGAAAAAATGCGAATAATTTTTATTTGGTAAACACCGGGCTGTACTACTATTTTTTTTAAGATTAGAGCATGTTAAGGCAACTTATGAAGGGTACTAAATTTAGTTTGATATTTCAGCATTTTGGAAGAAAACGTGAAAAAACCTTTTCATTTTCAAATAATAGCATAGTTACCTACCGAGGTACCTACCCTTGGGCGAGCTCTCGGGTCAGAAGTTAAATTTAACTCACCATTCATCACTCAACAGGGTGTTCCTTTACGTCATTGCAACAAAAAAGCTTCATGTATACACACTGTTACAAATTCACTTCTCACTACAGGGATCTCGAAAACGGTAAGAGATACAAATAGTCCTCAGTACAGGCCCCCCCTGGAAAGTTGATTACCTCATACTGTATAACTCCTGAGGGACTTCGTTTTGACGAACACACTTTTCCTCTGCCACTTTTCTCGATTCCTCCGCTTTTCCAATTTTCCGGGATCTTGAAAAGTTAAGACCACATCTTTTATTTTTAGCTTAAGTTAATGGAAAACGGACAACAATACTTTTTGACTGAATTAATTATATATTTACAATTAATTTTTTACTAAAAATTACCTATGTGGTAATTAATTTAAAATTTAAATCGGCATTTGCAACAAAATTTTCAGTAACTTTAGCTAAAAATAAAAGATGTGGTTTTGACTTTTCAAGACCCCGGGAAATTGCCATGTTTTTTAACTTTTCCAAGTGGAAAAGCGGAGGAATCAAGAAAAGTCGCAGAGGAAGTGTGGTAGACTCGTCAAAAAGAAGCTCCTCAGTAGTTATAAAGTATGTGGTAATCAATTTTCTAGAGGGGGCCTGTACTGTGGACTAAAACTAGCTTAAATGGGGGCAAAGTTGCGTAATCAGGGGACCAACATTATGCCTCTAAAAAATCAAGGCTAACATGATTAGTTTTCGAAATATTTGAAAAAAAAAACCGAAATTTTAGAAATTCGTTTTTGTTTCATTTCAGCTTTGTTTGAGGTGATATTGAAAAAAGAAGAACACTTTCTCATGACCACTTTTTGCCCTCTATCGAATGGCATAATCAATTTTTATATGTAACGTTTCTCCAGTACCATCATCAACTTCATTTTTTTAAATACGACCCTGGAAATTTTATTACATTTTTTGCAAGCCCTCATGACCCCCAATACTGTACTGCCTTAAAAATTCATCTTCAGTGTATTCGTTCCAAATTTATCTATTTTTTTTATTTATTACCACAACGCATTAAAATAAAACATTATTAGAGTTTTATTCCCGTGTCCATAGTTATTTCTAATATTCTCGAGTGCTCAAAATTCAAACAAATTCGGATCTATTTTTTTTTCAAGATATTCATACAAATACATCTGACATGCTCTTTCACAGTTGCGGTTACATATACAGGGTGTTCCTAAATAAGTGTCGCAACGGAAAACTGTAAATTCCTCTTGAAAAGAGAAACATATTTTTCCTTCAAGATACACGGTGTCAAAATTTTTTTTCAGATTTTTGTCAATATCTTAGGAACCGTTTGAACTACAGGACTAAGCTTCTGTACATACATTACCACTATTAATAGCTACTTGTAGCAAATGTTGTTAAATTTCGTTAAAATTGTTAATTATTACTAGGTACCTATCATTTGAATCACAAAAGATTTTCGAAACGTTAGCAAAATGTTTGTTTTTTTTTCATAAAAAGTTATTTTTCTTGAAAACGGTTGACTTTAGAGCAATGAACCAAGAGAACTCTTTTTGTGTAAAATTCATTGGCGCTTCAGAATTTGCTGTCACATGCCAATTCTTCCAGTGGCGTAAAAGTTAGGGGGGAAAAACCCTGACGATACCTTGAAATCTCCACCACTGGCACGTTCAATGAATTCGAGAAAAGTGCGAAAAAGTTGCTATTAATAGTGGTAATGCGTGTACAAAAACTCAGTCCTATAATTCAAACGGTTTCTAAGATATTGGCAAAAAATTTAAAAAAATGAAAATTTTGACACCGTATATATCGAAAACGAAAACCCAGAGAGAAAAATGGAAGAGGAAAATTATGTTTCTTTTTTCAAGAGGAATTTACAGTTTTCCGTTGCGACACTTATTTAGGAACACCCTGTATAATAAATTCCGATATTATTACCCTGATCTTCATTTTCAACCTTTGCCAAAACGAAAATGTTTTTGAACATTTACTGAAATTTTTTAAAGAATAATAATAAATAAAATAATAGTTGGCATTTTGGTTGTTCATATGCATTTTTAAGAATTAATTTATTATAATAAAATTAAAATTGTAATAATGTTATAATTTTGACGCAACAACTTTTTGAGTTATGTATGACCAAGTGATGGTAATAGTTAATAATAATAAATGTTTTATTGTAACGCGTAGTTGTAATAGTTTAAATAACTAGATGGATTTCACAGGGTCTAACGACACTTAACAGTGTACGATAATTCAATAAACAAAAAAATCTAAATAAAAAAATTATATACTTAAATTTGGAACGAATACGTTGAGGATTAATTTTTCGAGACAAAACGTCTGAATCTGGTTCAGGCTGAGGCTGTACAGTATTGGGGGCCATGAAGGCTGGCAAAATTGTAATAAAATTTCCAGGGTCGAATTTAAAAACATGAAGTTGATGATGGTCCTGGAGAGACGAAACGTTACATATAAAAATTTAGACTTCTCCCTAGAAAATTCTGAATAAGAATGTGGGTACCCACGTGTATGTACGATGGTTTATTTTTCTCGAGATCCATATTAAAAGGTGTCCAAAAATTCACGAAAGTGATTCTTATAGGAAACACAATTAAATTTTTTTTTATTGATTAATAAAGTAAACAGTACAGAGTATGGACACTGTACTGTATGGAATAGCATATCGGGTAAATGGCCTCCACGGATTTGCTGGTACATAAGCCTTCTTTTGTCGAAATTTTCCATGACCGTTTTGCATAAATGCTGTTCAATTTCGTTGATACAGCGTTCAATTTCCTCCTTCAAGGCGTGGTCGTGAGCTTGTTGGCATAAATCTTGGGACTTCAAAAAAAAAAAACAGAAAAAGTCCAACGGTGTTAAATCGCATGATCTGAAAGGCCAATTCTTATCACCAAAACGGGAAATTATACGACCAGGAAATGACTCGTGCAGTAATTGAATTGTTTTTTGGGCTGTATGGCATGTGGACCGTCTATAGCTACATGTCTATATCCATATCTTGCAATTTAGGGACAAAAAACTGGATTATCATGTCACAATAGCGAGCACCATTAACTGTTACTGCTTAACCAGTTTCGAAGATGAATGGTCCGCTGATGCCTCCATCCCAAAATCTGCACCAAGCAGTGACACATTGTGGATGCATTTGTTTCTAAACAATCGCTCGAGATGAAAATGAGCCTCATCGCTAAAGATGATTTTGTTTTGATTTTGTTCGAAAATCAGCATCCACTCGTTATTCCATAATACATTCAACGAACTCTCTTCGCACTGCGTAGTCAGTAAACTTCAGTTAATTTAAGCGATTCACGTATAAAAATTTAACAGACATCAACAAATAATTTTTATAAGCATTTTTTATACATAAGGGTGTCTGCCACCCTTAATACGGCCCTAGCATTTATAAAAACATACAAAACTTTGTAGAAGGGGACAATTTAATCTCTTTACGTAGAGAAATTTAACAGACATCATGAAATAATATATAAATTTACAATCATGTAAGGGCGGCATCCACCCTTAGGTATGAGAACTGGAAATATATACCCCGTATATTAATCTGATTCTCGAGTCATTTGAATCTATAAATGTTGAAAATTTTAACAGGTATTACCACATGAACAAAAATCATAATCTGAAAAACCGTTGCTGTATTCACACCCGTTATTCCGACTATATTTTATACAAAAATTGCGAACTATAGCTGCCAAACTCTCATTATTTTTAAAATATTGCTCAACAATTAAAAGGCGTTGTACTTTCATGGAGAGCTCCATTTTTAATAACCCTGAACTGTCAGCTGTTATGCTATTTTTTTCCTTGACAACACTACCGCACAAATGGCGAAAAATTCAAATCTGGCCTGAATTTTGGGACACCGCACCGGATACAACTGCAGGAGATTATTTCTTGAAAATTTAGTTTTTCCAAACAAAAAAAAACTGTACTAAACCTGGGTATTGAAGGTTTAAAGAAGACGATCAAATTTGGAGTAACACTTTGAGAATATCTCTCGGAATATCTATTTCGGGGTTTGTTTTATTTTTAATTAAGAGGACCTATTATTTTGTAAAACCAGTAAAGTTTCCGCCTTCGTTTTACTTAATCGAAGTTTTCATTAATTAGAAGTTCTTTATCGTATTTTTACTTAAATAGACGGAGCTGAATAATAAAAATAACACTGCAAGTTCAATGAGGAAATGTTTTAATTTAAAATTCAAGCTCATTATTAAGTTAAATTAGCGTAATATGTACACGTAGCTGTTATTCTAATTTTAATGTCAATATCCGACCGACAACCATCCGTGAACAGCATGCGGGTAGTAGGTACTACTGATAAAACCACTTGACTGTGACTGTTTAAGCCACTTAACTTTGAACAACAAAAGAGCCTTTTATTCATCAACCGTAGGTACTCTTCATTTTGGATTTCTACAGGATATCCCAATTTCAACTGCTTGAGTAATATCACAGATGGTAATATTTAAGTAATTCTTCACTAATATTTGGGTATTTGAACAATTATTTAAGCCACATATACAGGGTGTTTCAGAAAGACCTCCTGTATATTCAGGGGATGATAGTACGACAAAAAATATGAATTTTTTGTCTTATGAACTATATGACTATCTCCTCTTGTTTTCGTGATGCAGATGTGATGCGACAAAGTAAAATTTTTTAAATATAATTTTTACGAAAATTTCCAAACGGTGCGAAATATTTTTATGAAATTTGGTATTCCGGGGTTTTTAAGGACGCCAAATACGCTGGTCTAATTATTTTTTGTATAATATATAGAGGGCGCTAGTTATGCTACATTCGTATTACATTTTAAGTTCAAAATTTTTTGAGGTAAGGTTTTCGGGCTCCAATTTCTAAAGTTCAAATTTATTTTCTAAAAATAATGTACTCTTATTAGAACTTCCTAATATCGACGGTTTTCGAGAAAAAAGGCTTTTAATTGAACTCTTACAATATTACGGTGTAGAAAATAAGTGACTTTTCTCAAAGTAGGCTTATGTCAAAACTAATTGATGGATATCTCATAAACAATGCATACATTCTCAGTAATATTTTAAACTCCAATTAATTTTATTTCAAACCTTTAGTGACTGTAATTAGTCATTACTAACTACAGTCACTGACAATCACTAAAATTTTGATATAAAGTTAATTAGAGTTTAAAATATTACTGAGAATGTATGCGTAGTTTATGAGACATCCATCGATAAGTCTACATTGAGAAAAGTCACTTATTTTCTTCACCGTAATATTGTAAGAGTTCAATTAAGCCTTTTTTTCTCGAAAACCGTCCATATTAGGAAGTTCTAACAAGAGTACATTATTCTTTAGAAAATAAATTTGTACATTAGAAATTGGAGCCCGAATGGTAAAAAACCTAACCTTAAAAAAATTAGAACCCAAAATGTAATAGGAATGTAACGCAACTAGCGCCCTCTATAAAATATACAAAAAATAATAAGATCAACGTATTTGGCGTCCTTGAAAACCCCGGAATACCATATTTCATAAAAATATTTCGCACCGTTTGGAAATTTTCGTAAAAATTCTATTTAAAAATTTTTATTTTGTCGCTCTGTATCTCGAAAACAAGAGGAGATAGACATATAGTTCATAAGACAAAAAAATTCTTATTTTTTGTCGTACTATCACCCCCTTAATTTACGGGAGGTCTTTCTGAAACACCCTGTATAATACCATACTGAAACAGGCAATAAAGAAAAAATCAAGAAGAGAAAAGAAGAATGAATATGCGTAGTTAATGAATTATGAAATATTTTGATATATATCGCAAATTGTCAAATTAAAATTGGGTACAAAATATAAGGGTACCCCTAAAGTGCTACATACTTCTTTTATGCACCGTGGCTCTCGAAGGGAATGCAGTGTCCTTTTTTGAAAATGTATTCAAGATCTGAATTAACAAAAATTATATCTAGGTAGGTACTTATACTCGACGGCCAAAATTATAGATAGTGATTCATCGCTAGCTCTTGGACTAGTAAGGGGGATGAAGCGTGCCGGGAACGAAAATCCATTGGCGTGTCTGCGTAAAAGGCAACAAGATATAGAAAATATTAAAAAAACATAATAAAACATAACATCTAATATTTTTTACGGTTTGCTATAACCGGCACTTTGATCAATTTTAATTATTACAGTATTTTAAAACGTCCCAGTTGTGTTTTTTTAATTTATAAATTTATTATAGCCATGGAATTAGACCCCTCGTCTACGCTTATGCTATGACGTTTCTCAGATCGGGCAAATCAAGTCCGTTTACACCCACTAAAAAAGCATTTCCCTATTCCCTACCAAGTGCAAAAGACAGAGATAAAATATAGATCGACGTTCAGTGTAACTCAGTCTATACACGATTATAGATTCTACCGATGTGCATGGCGAGCGGCACAAAGATAAATAATATTGAACCGTATAGAAATCGTTTTATATTTTATACGCATTATGGTAATAGTGTTTTTATATTATTATTATTTGACATTTAAATTGTCCAATTTGGAATTCTTCATTAAAACAAAGTTAATAACTGCATATCTCGAGCATATTTTAAGTAAAACTAGAAATTCGAATTGTTGCTCTGAAATTTGAGAAAAAAAGTTACATAATTAGAACAAACCGAGGAAAAAACGGAGGAACACAGAGGGTACCCCGAATTTTAGCCACGACATTTCAGAAACTAATTGAATTAAAAAATGGCATTTCGATCTACACGCAAAAAAGGGATTTCTAAAATTGAAAATAATATATTTATATACAAGAATGTGTCCCAGAATAACGTGTACAACGGAAGACTAGAGATTCGTGGTCTCGAAATAGGCAGATTTGGGCTAATTCACCTATATCGCTTCGTTTGGTCCCTAGATGGCCTCAAAGTTCGTGAAAACTTTTTGAGTTTTGTAATTAACTTTAATATGCACTATCGACTTTGATTATATTTGGGGTGTGAAATTTTGCTTTCAAACTACATATTTTGGTTATATACAGAGTGTTTTTTTAAACTTACAACTCGTATAAAATTGATGTATGGTAATAATATTCGTTCATAACTTTTTCCTCTTTCGGGCAATAATGACAACTATTTTTTATTTGATAGTTTTTGGGCCTATTGTAGGAATTTTGATTAAGTGAGCGGTTTGGGTATATTTCGGTATAGGTATTTTTTAGAATATTTTTGGCTGCTTTAACATCGTATCACAGTACAAAACTACATACCTATATCAAATTGTATTATACTTTCATAAATGCAATCGTTTTAAGTAGTAAGCTACTTATGCATGGAACTAAATCATATTTAAACTTTTCCATGCGAATCACTTCGTGGTCACAGTTTGTAGATAATCTAAAATACGTTTCTGAATTCACATCAGGATTTAGTTAACAAAATTATAGTTACAACGAGATGAGAAGGTAAATACCTACTTGTTAAAAGAAATATAAATGACCTACAAGAATAATTAATTTTGTTCCTGACGTTCTAATTGAGGATCAATAAACAACGCAAGTCAAATATATTGCCTCTTTACAGCGAGTAAAAGGTATTTTTCTCTGAATGCACTTTATATGAAAGAAAGTATACTGATGATAAATCGTAAAAATTTGAAAGTTTGCCTACCTGAGTAATTAAATTTTCTAATTTAGTGTACCCAGGTGTATGATTTATTAAATTACAGTTTTCCGACAAGTGGAAAATAATTATTTTATATAAGTTTAATTGTAACGACTGTTTTAAGTACGTGCAATTACTTAAGTCTCACACTTGCTGTAATTATTGCTTATGGTATCTACAGAAATTTATCTATGTAAAAGATAATACAAAATAGACTCCACAGTAATGTAATAGTCTTTCATGTTCTCATATTCTACTGTGGTATAATGACGTGGTTTTTGTATTTAAAAACCCTCATTTTTACCGGTTGAAGGTTCTTTTCTTTCCTTAGTTTGAAAATGAAAGTGCAGGTTATTAGTTAAATCATCACTATTTTAGAAGTCTGACTGTGTTCTTTTTATTAAACTATTATGTAATTTGTTTCTGTGTCTTCCGATGTTTAATTTTAGTTGCTTTATTTAGTCGTGCACATTAACTTTTTCAGTAAATCAGAAACACCTACTCTATTGTCGCGAACATAATGCAATATTTAACTTTGAATTATCCTAGCTATTGAGTTTCCTTATTTTTAATATGTTACATATTAAGTTATTAATAATTAAAAAAAAAAATAACGTAAAGTTATTAGCATTGTTGATATTACGACAGCTACGGAAGGATTCATTTTAAGTGGAAAATCCTATATTTAAATTTTTGTATTTTTCTTTTAAATGTTTTTAAAGTAATACTGATTTACCCTTTCCTTGCATTATTATTAAAGACATTTCCTTTAGAATCTATTAAAATTTAGCAATAAAAAGTTGAAATGGAAAAATTTACAAGTGTTATTATCAGATTATCTTTGTATGCAATTTTTTCATCTATAGATTATACAGGGTTTTTCGCATAAGCATCGACACAGCAGGGGCATGTACAGGAACCCAAAATAAGGCGATTTAACGCATCTTACCTTTATACTAAGCTGCACCCCTGAGAAGTTATAGACCTTGAAAGTGGGATTTCAAATTTTGAAAAAAATCAATATTACTTTATTTTATGGGGAATTTAATTCTAAAACTTTTCTTACTGTTGTCAGTTTACAAAAAACTCTATCGTTTTCAACAAAAACACGAAGAACTAATAATACATATTTTGTAGCTGTTATTTAAAATCATCGAAAATTCAAAAGTTGGCTATGAATTTACACGTCAAACTTGACGGTCAGGAAAAAAGTCATTTAATTTTAGTAATTGTTGGATGAGTGTTTTGAAAATGGCCGGCCGAGGCTATTTAACGAACAAATTGACATGGTATTAGTGTTAGGTTTCTGTGAAGGAAACTACAGAAGAAGTGTTGAAGAGTATCAGAGAAGATTTCCAAATCGTGTAATCCCTCATAAAGAAACACTTTTCCAATGTTGAAAGACGGGCTCGAGAAATATGCAAGTTTTTCAGTAACACTCGAGAACGTGCTATAGCAATCAGGGCACAAAACGAAGAACAACGAAGAACTTATTTTGAATACAATTGAAGATGACCCACATATTAGTACTAGAATTCTCGACAAGCTACTAGGTACACCCATATCACATCCAAAAAGTACAAGAATTGTTACCGAGTGATTTGGTTAAACGAGTGAATTTCTGACAGTTTATTTTACATCAAGGCATTCATTTTCAAAAGAAAATTCCCTTTATAGCCCAACCAAATTACACTTGGAAAAAAAATTGTTACCTGGACTTTTATAAGTGGAAGTGGTAAAAAGGCTTATAATAAAACTAAAAAAAATAAATGCGTGAGCAGGGGTGGCGGAGGGTTGATTTGGGGGGTTGAAAAGTTGTGAAAAATTGTATCATTGGGATTTCTGGCGAAAGTTGACGTCAAACAAAAAAGTATCCAATATATAAGTTGTAGATCATGCAAAAATCTACAACTTTTGTAGAAGTCACTTTATAAGATTTATGAGAAAAATGCGAAAAACAGGTTTTTTTCTGATTTTTCGTTTTTAACTTCTCATTTCCACAAAAATAATTTAATTTTAACGAAACTTGGTGAAAGTATACCTTTCTGTCTTAAATAACCGTAAATTTTTTTAGATAAAAAAATCAGGAAGTTCCCAGATATTCATTTTTTTCAATCCGAAACACTTGTTTTTCAAAGAAAAAATCTACTTAGAAAAATCATCGTACTGAATTCTGCCGGTGATGATTTTTTTCGTTTTGACATATACTTTTTGGTGAAATAAAAAAATCTAATCACAGTTCAAAAACAGGCTCAAAAATGCAGAGATAAGAAGATAAGAAATGACTTGTAACAATGAATTTTTCAGTAATTGTTGATAATTTGTTTCAATTCTACGGAAAAAAAAATACAAAAAAACTGTGTCTCATTGTTTGACCAAAAACTTTATTTTTGTAAGTAGATATGCTATGGGCGTATCACGCCAAAATCCCATGTATTTTCTTATGAAGGTTCATATTAGCAGTTTTTGACGAATTTT